>NC_028648.1:17125015-17150596 GCF_001406875.1 Solanum pennellii | reverse complement strand
TATATATATATATATATTTATATATACCGTTAATGTTGAAAGTTAATTTGTTTATGTACACACATTCTTCTTCTTCATTTTAATTTGGTTGTAATTTTTTAATCTTTATTTTTTTTTAATGTATTAAGATAAGGTTGAATATTTTTTCTACGTTATTTATCCAATTTCACTTCGATGTTTTATCTTTTATATGCTAGTACTATAATTTGTATTAATATATCTTATATAGTCATATTCATTAATTTTATTTTTGCTTAAATTTTAACTTTAATTGAGCTTGTTTAATACAAAAGTCAAAAATAAATTAATTAGTTACTCGTTAATAAACATTAAAAAGAAAAATCTTGTTATGTGCATCAAAAATAAATAGTGTTAATTATTTTCCCCTCCAAAACATTAGAAATAGACTTAAAACCAAAATTCCTCACTAATTCCCTTAAAATTTTAAAACAAACCAAATAACTACCCCACTTCCCACCCCTTCCCACGTTACACTACCACACCCATATCATTTTCCCTCTTAACTTGTTTCTTTTCTATCACCCTCTCCTCTTTCCCGTTTTATATAATTCATTTTTTTTACTTCATTTTCAGGTGATTTTTAGGTGAGTGTGGATTTTAATTTTTTGCTAATTAATTTATTTTCTTGTAGGTTATTTTTAATGAAATAAACGGTAAATAATTTTTTGCATACAAATTGATTTTCGTAAGATGACTTTGATAATCCACATTAGAATTTTATAGTATCTTTTAATTTGTAGATAGTTTTTATTTACATGTTAAACCTGATGAATTAGTGTCTTTATATTCGAATTTGTTTAATTCTCACTTCATCGTAAAGCTATTTATAGTTGAGCTATAACTTATTTCAAGGAAGCTTCAATTTTATTTTTGTTTCGTTAAATATCAGGTAATAGTTTTATTTTTAATTGGATTTGACTAATTGCAAATTAAAGGATAACTTCGCATATGAGATTGTGAAAAATATAAGTGTAACCTAAAAATATGTATTTTCCTTTTCCGTACACCGAGCTTTTGTTTTCAGTGAAATAATCATGAAACTGTTGTTATTCACAATAGTGTGTATGAGAGAAATCAGAAATAAATTTCTCTCATCCATTATTTAAAAAAAAATCAAACAAAAGTTGTATATGGATTTGCTTTTAGAATGAATTAAAGTTTAATCTTTTCTCATGACTTACAAAAATATATATGTACCAATATATGTCTATCGAATTACATATAATTTTTTTATTGTTTTAGCTTGATGCTGGGATTGAGCTTACTTCACCTTGGATAAGAGATTGAGTGACAACAACCTAAATCACCAAAGAAATGCTATAGAATTTTTTAATATTTATTTATTGTGTATTTCTTATAATTTAAAATGTAATTTCGAAGCCATTAAACATAAGTTTGTATTACTTGTACTTCACATGAGTTTGAGTTTGTGAAACTTATAAATATAAATTTGTTTACTAAAATTAGATTCGCATTAACTATATTATTCAATAAAATTATATATTTATATTATTTTAAGGTAAATGTAAATCAAATTTCATTTTATTATTTAGATAATAGTAATTTTGTAAGACATCAAATTTTGTATTTTTGATCTTATATCACAAAAAAATTAAATCCACAAAAATAAAAAAATAAATTATTGGGAAAATGTTTTGAAGGTTTTATACTAACACAAATTGATACAAGAAAATCTCAACAAATTTATTAGTGATTTTGTGGGGGGCGTCGTGGAGGTTTACTAAAACCGCTACAGATATGCTCGTGGCAAGAGTAATTGTAGCGTTTTTAAGTTAGTGGGGTCCCTAAAACACCACAAAATGACAAAATGACCCCCATAAATTGAGTTTTTTCTTTCTTTTTCTTTATGTAGTGAGTTAGCTTTTCACTTGTAGTCAGCTAGGATGAGCGTTCGCTTGAGGACCAACAATGGTTCTTAAGTGTCAGCCACGTCCACGTTGTAGACTCGTGTCGTGACAAATTTTTTATCAGAGCACAGAGTTCAAGTGTCCTAGGGTGTCTGTGAATCTGTATCATGTAGGATCTTATTTATGGTTGTGAGGGTTCCACTTCTATAGATGAAGGACCTATGAAAAATTTCCCTTCTTTCATACTCTTCATTATGCGATAGATATATCTTTTAGAGATTTATTCTAACTCATGCGTTCTCAGATTCATTCATTACCCATCATACAAGAGGTGGTTGAAAAGTAAAGTGTAAAGATCCTTATGGATGAGTTTTTTCTTAGCAACAGTCTTGAGAAAGTCATGAGACTTTAGAGGGGATTGAGAGAAGCCCAAGAGTAAGTTAAGCATTCAGTTTCAAAGTAATGCCTTCCTATGAATTGTGCATTTGAGCTAAAAGTGAGTTGAACACTCTTGTCTAAGCCATGTTTCAGTTGAGATTCTTATGAGGAAATATGTAGATCTTGAGTAGTATTGTCATCCCAAAATGATAGTATGAATGACGAGATCATGAGCAGTAGTAGAGAAAGAGTTAGAGTTAGAGGGAAGTATGTAGAGGTTTAGTGAATTAAGTAAGGGAGATGGTGTTCGACAAACTATGTTATTATAGTCATGCACCTAGTAAGGTAATAATGAAGGGTTTCCCTTATGGGTAGACTAAGAAGTGAGGAGTTGTGAAGAGCTCTGGATAGGAGGAAGAGTAAGTGTTTCAAGTCAATATCAGTTAGATTATCCCTTAGCTAGAAGGGGTTATGATGATATGTCATTATGTTACTAATGACCAAGTGTAAGTTTGTGAATATATATAAGGGTAAGAGTATTCATAAAATGATAGATCTAATCTAGGCTTATGAATATTAAAAGGAGAACCTCATGGTATTCAAGGATGATAGCGTTATTTGAGAGATAATATGCAGTAAGTGAGTAAGTAGTACTTAAGTTTTGAAGTGGAATGTGATGGTTATTCGAGTATAGAGATTGAAATGTAAGGATTGAATAATTGTCATGAGGTCCTAGTGAAAAATTGTTTCTAAATTTCCATAGTAGTATTGAGGTATAGTATAGTAAGTGAACAATCATATTATATTCAAGTTTAGTAATAAACATTAAGCTTGAATTCGAGATGCTTGTAATGATAAAAAAATGACAACATGAGGGCGATTATGTTAGTCTTGAGATTTTATATGGTAGAGTTGACATATAATCGGTGTGGAATTGAGATGGTTGTTGCAATGATTGCGAGTAGTAGAGACCCTAACCTTTAGATAAGGGTCGGAAGTGTGATTAAGTCACAAGAGTAAAAAGAGCATTAAGGGAATGTAGATAGAGATGTTTGAATATGTCCATAGATTTCAAGTGTTAACTTTAGACCTAAGGGGGAGATGATAAGATGAGAAATCAAGTCAAGTGTTTGAGTAAGATATCTTCTTTCAAAAATAACAATTGTTTTTCCCACTATTTTCTCAATTCTTTTTTTCAGGTTCTTACACATTTGAACTTTTATTTTAAGCAATCTAAGAGAATTTAAAGATAATATTCATTTCATCTTGTATCTAGATTTGAACCATATTCTTGAAATCTAAGTTTTATCACTCTTAATATGAAATATTATATTAACTTGAGACTTCATACATATCTTGGTACTACATAATTATTTGATCTTCCTTAAGTAACATATTTATCTTGATCTTTTCCTTTTGTATTTTGATTTGGGTTAGTCATTTTCTTCTAGAAGTGTCTCGGTACCCAAGTTAACCTTTGCACAACATTTCATCTGCAAACGTGTGGACAGGCAAAGCGTACCATTCAGACCCTAGAGGATATGTTGAGAGCTTATGTGATCAATTTCAAGGGTAGTTGGGATTATCACCTTCATCTTATTGAGTTTGCCTACAACAACAGCTACCATTCTAGCATTCAGATGGACCCTTATGAGGCACTGTATGGGTGTAGATGTAGATCTCCTGTTTGTTGATTTAAAGTAGGTGAAACAACTTTAATAGGGCCAGATTCAGTCCTTTATGCTAAGGAGAAAGTTCAAATCATTAGAGATAGACTTAAGACATCCCAGATTCGTCAGAAATCTTACGTAGATGTAAGTAGAAGGGAACAAGAGTTCCAAGTTGATGATTGGGTTTTCTTGAAAGTATCACCTATGAAAGGGGTGATGAGATTTGGCAAGAAAGGGAAGCTCAGTCCTAGATATGTAGGCCCTTACAATATCTAGAAAAGGGTTGGAAAGGTGGCATATGAGTTAGAGTTGCCAGCAGAACTAGCACCAGTGCATCCAACCTTCCACATCTTGCATTTGAAGAAGTGTGTGGGTGACCTAGCCTCTGTAGTTCCATTAGAGAGTGTGGTGGTAACAGATAGTCTTTCTTATGAGGATGTACCGGTTGAGATTCTTGACTGTCAAGTTAGAAGGTTGAGAAACAAAGAAGTCGCTTCAGTCAAGGTTATGTGGAGGAGTCAGTCCGTAGGGGGGAGCTACATGGGAAGCAGAAGCATCCATGAAAACCAAGTATCTTCACCTCTTTCATTTTGATTGCGCTCCATCTTGAGATAATAGTTCCTGTTCAGTTTTCCAGTTATTCATCCTTGAATTCAACCTTAGAATCATGTTCTCTCCGTTTATACTTGCATTTTTTTAGTGTATTTGCATGTTTTTGGAACTCAATTCTGTTAGAAACTCAGTTCTATGTGTTGAGTGGTAGGGATTCCAGCTCTCCCTCAATTTTAGCTAGTTTAGTTTTCATTCGAGGACGAATGTGCCCAAGGGGGTGATAATATAACACCCTGTATCTAAAACAGACCAGGAATTAGCTTTTCAAAATCTGCAGGTGCAACCGATGGTTACCATCGACAAACTATACTCTGATCTATAGCCATTATCGACTATTCGTACTTTTCCATTGAAGCTCCCCCAAAACTCAGCGCAAAAAAAGTTGACCAAGTGTTGATCGACATACAAACCTATGATCCGTAAGTCAAACTACGGTTCGTTGTTTGTGTCTGCGGATTGAGACTCAAGTTACCCTGCCTCTGACATGAACTACGGATGACTAGCACGGACCGTCGTTCGATCTACGATACGTAGGTATGATTGTAGGTGAGGTTAGCAGTTAGTTAGGGGGAATTTGCTGATAGGATCAACTTCAAATGGTCATAACTTTTAGCAAAAAATGAATTACGTGCTCCATGACCTATGATATGATAGATAATTGAATTATCTTTCCATATCCATCAAGTTTTCTAAAATTCGACCTCCGAGTAAAAAGATATGTCAATTTTAGTAAAGGCCTGTTGAGCAGACTCAAACTACGGACCCAAACGACGGCACGTCGATTGAACGACGGCCCGTCATTCCAAACCATATATTGCTCCAACAACAATTATTCAAGGTATCTTTTGTTCTTTTTCTAGTCCGTTTAACTCCTAAGATACGTCGTTTAAACCATAAATCATGAGATTTTTATCAGTTTAAGCCTATTAACATAACTAAAACTTACCTAAGTCAAAATCATTAATCAAAAGTTAAAAAATTAGAAGCAAGAGAAGAAAAAGGTCAAGAACCCTAGTTCAAGAACGCAACAACGTTCTATCAGTTCCAGCCCCAAAATCTAAAGATTTGTTCGTATATTTCAACACCATACATGTGAGAATTCACTAGTGGGTTCCTTTCACCCATTGGGTTCCTCTTTTTTAGTCAGTTTCTTGATTTCCTTATCATGATTAGACCTACGATTTCTACAACTTTAGAAGATTATCATGAATTAGTTAGTTATATGTTCCAAATCAAATTTACATGTTATTAATCATATTATTGCATAAATTTCATAATCCTAGTTATGTATTTCTTTAGTTCTTGAATTACACATGCTAGGTCAGATATTTCATTTACTTCAGATATATATGCCTTAGTTATTAATGCATCATTATTAGATTCATTGTTGCATTCTCAGTTTGTGTGTTCAGTTTTGAGCTATCCAATATTTGCAGAAATTCAGTCATACTGTGTTATCACTTAATTCATTGGGAGTAGCATAATACCGAGTTGGACTAGGGTTCAGTGTACCCAATAGTTCAAGAACTACTAGCCAAGTAGGTTGGAAGTCCCCTCTATGGGCATCAGTGTTGTGATCACGCCAGCGTACCTTTATACCTCTTGCGGGGTATATTGGGTCCTCTCGATGGGTCATATACGTCGGACCAAACATTTAGCTCATGTGGTTTTATTAACGTTTATTAGTAGCTCCCACAATACAATTACACTATTGCATTGGTCATATTTACAGTTCAGTTAGGATTCAGTCTCAGCATGTTATAAATTTGGTCATTGCATCCAGTTAGCTCAGAATTCAGTATATCATGTTCAAAATATAATATTTACTTTTGTGCTCATTCAGTCATGTTTTATTTCAGCTTTACTCTATCCTACCTGCTCAGTACAATTCAAGTACTGACGCATACGTGCGTTATATCTTCTCAACATTCAGATCACGCTTAGATCGATTCTCGATATCTATGTCAGCAAAATCTGTGGTGAGTTCTCATTCTTCGAGGACAATAGTCATGAGTTTTTCAGTATTTTTATTCTTTTAGTTTCAAAATTTGCTAGACTTAGATGGGGACTATCCCAATATTTCTAGTCAGTTAGAGACTATTTTCAGACATAGTTAGTTTCAGATTAGTATTGAGTTAATAACTTCTTTGTATTAGATTCATTTGTTTTCCTATATCTTAGTTATAGTATATGGGTATTCTTCATTTTTATAATTTTAATTATGATTTAGCTTCCGCATTAGTTTATTATCTTAAATATGCTCATGATCATGTCGGCAGGGTTAGCTTGGGATCACTTGTGGTCCTAGGTCCCGTGTCCTCGTCTCAGGGGTAGCTTGGACGGGACACTTTGAATCCAGAGAGAATGCAGATCAAGGTACTAATTCTGTTCTTAGTCATTTATAAACTATGAGTAATCATGTTGCTACCTACTTTTGATTCTTGTGCGTTAATCTTGAAGTTACTATTCTTAGCTTAGTGAAAGAAATCTCATTCAAGGACAAATGTTCCCAAGAGAGAGATATTTTAACCTTTTGTAACTCAAAATAGATAAGAATAAACTAAGAAACTAAAATAATCACTTTTGGAAAGAAAGGGGAAAATCTTTTCGCACTAATTCCTAAGTGATGTACCCATGTTTCCTAGTTGATTCCAACACTCTAAGGTACATCTAAACACTATGAAATCATCCATAAACATGAGATCATGAACCTTGAATCCATAATCCAATTCAAGGAAAGTTAAGATTTAAGTCAAAGAAGTTAAGAGTCAAGTCTAGAAGTTACGAAGCAAGTCAAAGCACAGTTCTTAAGAGTTTCATAAGGGTCTTTAACAACATTTTAACTTTTTTTGAAGACTCAAGTTTCAAGCTAATTAAAGAGTAAGGATCAAATATTAAAGAGTAAAGTTGAAGTTCTTTTCTTCAAAAGTATATGGGGTTCTAAGTATCGCCAAAAAAGATTTAAAATGTTTTCACATTTAAACAAGTATGGAAACTTTTATTTTCAAAGAGCCTTCGGGCTAGTTTTCAGAAAGGAGTAATAACTTTATGAAATAAAGCAAGCATGTAAGATTTCCAAGATAGGCTTTGAGCTAAGTATTGAGCACTAATCTTAAACCACAGAAGAAGTATGTTTTAAAAACATAAGAGTCAGTATATTTTGGGAGTCGTATTGAGCACCGAATTGGGGACGAGCATGAGTTCAGATAACTCACATTTCCATAAAACAATTTATTCACCATGGATAGAAAAGAGTCATGATTTTTCGATGAACCCTTTTCACAGTAGACTAGTGGATTCATTAGGCTTTCAGGTCTTATACCTTTAGCCGGGTATAGGATGCGCTAGTAGCGTGAGGTAGATCGTTGTATCATCACTATAGCTCTTAAGTGATGGTTGTCATTTAGAGAAACTCCAACAAAAGTTAAATGTAATTATTTATAGAGAAAAGACATAAAGTCACCATTGAAGTTGTCTTGAATTTTCATACACTTTAACTTTGCGACTGTCCGATTACCCCACTAAACAATTTTGAACAAATATATTATACCATTTTTCGATCAGCCCCAAATTTTAAGAAGAAAGTAAGTTCACACACCAATAATTACATGACACGTGTTAATTTAGTTAAAAATATAATTTTTTTCATTCTAAATTTTTCTTTTATCTTTTTCTTTCTTTATTTCTCTCTCTCTCTCTCCTACTTTTTGAATTTTAATTTTGATATATCTTAAATTTCATTTCATCTTATACCTCCCACTTTCAAGTGATTCATTCCTCCATTTTCTTCTTTTTTTTCTTTACCTCCCACCTCCCATGTCGAATTAAAACCCACTTCCATTTTTTTTTCTTTTCTTTTTCTTCTTCTTCTTCTTCTTCTTCTCCGGTCAAATTCTTTATAAAATTCATACTATTATTGAGACCTTATTGAATTTTTTTGTAACAAAATTAATTATTTTTTAAAGAAAATTCAAAAATTTGAGGGTATCATCAACTACTCATTTTCATATAAATTCAAAATTAGAAATGATAATTTAAAAGAATCAATTAATTTCACAAAAATTGAAAGAAATTAATTGAAATTGAATAAAAAAACTATATGATACTTCTTAATCATCTTGAAATCTAATGAGTTTATCGAATTGTTCGAAATGTAAGAAAATATTTAGATAAAATTTAAAATTAAAGTGAGTAAAGCTAATAGTAACAAAAAAAGAAAAGAAAGGTGAAGTTGCGTAAAAATGGTGACACTGAAAGTAGGAAGCTTAAAAAATGAAGATGACAATGAATTTTTGAAAAGAAAGAAGAAAGAAAGAGAAAAATTAAAAAGAAAAAAAGTTAAATAATAAGAAAAACAATAAAATATATTTTATAATAAAATACTTATAAAAATAAAATTATAATAGTTTTTTTAGGCTGCTCACTCTCTTTGAAAGAGTGCACACCACTCTTTATGAGATGGATGAAAAATGATGTAATTATATCTACTCAAAATTGTTTGGTGGGGGTAATAGGACGATTGCAAAGTTAAGGTGTCTTTTTACAAATTCGGGACAACTTCAGTGGTGACTTTATGTCTTTTCTCTTATTTATATACATAATTTTATTTGTATGTTTACATACATATCTGAAATTTTTTCGAAATATTGGATATTTTGATAGCAAAGGAGTTCTTTCGTCTCAAAATCTGAATAATATTCATTACTTAAAGTGGTTCTTTCGATCATTCATCGAAAGGGGATTTCTACCCGCGGATGACTGAACTGCCTTTCCTTTCGAACTGAACTACCACGACTCTCGCTACTGCATCGGATTCTTTGGATAAAAGATGTTGGTCGATCCGGCTGGCGGCTCCTGCATCTCCTGCCTCTCTATGGGGCCCCCTTTTTTTAGACTAGTTTGCTGCTAGGAGTCCCTAGAGTCGAATTAATAATCAATAGAAGTCCCAATAGAAGTTGACTGAACTGGCTCATCCGATTCATGAACAGAGGATTCATAAACAGACAGGCTTGACACTCTTGTTGTTTGTTTTCAATTACCATTTCTGCGTTGCAGATTTCTCTCCTGTGATTTAAATGTAATAAAATTGGCCATGTCAAGTCGAAGTAGTACATTATACATCTGCCCGCCAGCAGCAGAGGGGGTTCGATTCCCCTTATACGCGATGTGGCGAAAAAGACTGATTCAACGAGATATGCCTTGCCTGCATTAAGATTTAAAACTTGTCGTCTACTTTCAGGAAATGTTTGGAACAGAGACAAACCTATAGGTCCTTAGTAGCGTTGACAAAGAAGAAGGATCCGGTTAAAAGAAAGCGAATCTTTCCATTTTTCTTATAGTTTCTATTATATAATAATAGAAAATAGAAAGAAATTTCTTATTCTTATATATAGGCTAATTGTATCTTTGTATAAATTCAGAGTTTACAACATACTTACAGATAGCTTTTCTTTATATTGCACTCACTTTTAAATTGCATCATATTGAAATGAGTTAGTTATTCATGAGTTGAGCAGAGCCAAGGTAAGTGTTCCTTCTTACTCCTTTTCAAGCTTAAGTTGTTGTTTAGCATTCCAACTCGAAGACTCCTCAATGTATTGATGCCAGTTGGCCTACATCGTATCATGATGCAGACACAGGTAATGAAATAAGTCAGTTGGTGAGCATCCTTTCATTCCAGAGGACATCTTTATCATTCAATTATTTTCTTTCAATTTTAAATTGTTAGGATGATTGGGGGTCTGTCCCTACATCCATCTTTACTTTAGAGGCTTCATAGATAGATTACATTAGTTATTTTTTCTTATTCATTTTAGTTGTATACGTTAAAGATTAAGTTGTCATTTTGTCTAAGTTAATACTTTAATGTTATTCTCTTTAAGTTATTTTCTCATATGTTTAAGTCTTCCGCTGAGATAAGAAAGCCAGACAAAGGGTTCGCTTAATTTCCAGCAATGATTTTCGAGTGCCAGCAATGCCCAGGGTGTAGACTCAGGGTGTCACAAACGTAGTACGAAATTAACACTTTTCATAATAAAGTCAATAAGGAAACTCTTTTATGAAACATAAGACGAACTAAGTCTCATCACAAGCCAACTTAGACACATCTCATTATCATAGGGTCAGGTCCCTTACATTGAAAGAAAGTTACAAGTCTTATACAAAGTCTTTAATGAAAGAAAACTAGACATTACATCCATGTCCTAGAACATATGAGGATATACCAAGAGTCTTGAGAGAGCAATATTAGTCCCAAACTTCAACTCTAAGATCCTCACTTTTCACCACTTACACTTGTAGAAATAGAGAAGAATATGGAGTTAGTTCAATTAAGCACTAAGTATGGAAATCAAACATAAACATGCTTTAAAGAGGACATTTTAGTTGAAATTTGTTTTCATGCTACTTTGGTGAAACTTCACGAACCAAGTGTAAAAGACATCATACAATTCAATCATTAACATGCAAGGTAATACTCCCATAATTCTGAACATATAACCATATTCATTAAGTAACTCATTAATCATTTAGACTCTCTATCCAAAGTTATCTTAAGACCCACCTAGGTAAGACATGAAGAGACTGCCAATACAACTTCTTCAATACACACCTAAGTGTTCCTTAAGACAACCAAAGATAACGATACTTCCTTTCCATCACAACTCAACAAGTCAACATTCATTACTAAATATACTAGAGGAAACATTCATGCATATAAGAACTTCACATAAAGACCATCCCCTAGGATAACCCTAAGTTACATTAGTGCAATATGAAAGTAGTTTCCTATTCTACTACTCCCACTTAATTCTTATACGGAACTACCCTAGACGAGGCACATCACACTCAACAAGTAACATAACCTTCATTAGAATTAGACATAAGACCATCATGCTTCATCAACATTAGAAAAATCTCAACTTACTTCATTAACATTCTATAGAAACCCAAACATTCATTAGTATTATAAGGACACACCAAGACTCCTACAAATGACTGATTGTGCAATGCATAGATGACGTCCCATTCCACCACCTACCGTAAGTAATACACCCTTAAGAAGACCTAGTAAATTAAATTCATTTGTGGGGGAAAGCTATAACTAGTATAGACCATGGGAGCTTAACATGGAATCCCAGTATTAACCCCTACCGGATGAGGGATCACCACTTGCCTAAGGTAGGGTCATCCATTAAGCCTTTTTGTGGAATACCACTAGCTATTCCTATGCGTGCGCATAGTTAAGGGATAGGGTGATTTCTTATAAGTACTACATCTCAACTCACGAAGAGTAACCATCTCCAAGGGATACTACTAGATACTAAAACTCTACTCACGAAGAGTATCCACCCCCTTTCAAATCCTCTCGGTGCTAAGCATTAATCTCGACAGAGTATTAGACTTTCATTATATTTATTAGCTATAGGTTAAGAAATTTCTACTAAGTACTACATCTTAACTCATGAAGAGTACCCATCCCAGCCTATCATTCATTTATTTGAAAACTCTTAGGAATATTGAGGTTGTTACTAGACACTACATCTCTACTCACAAAGAATGTCCACCCCAAAATCCCCCATTCATTCATTAGAGTTCTATTGATAAAACCTTTTTATAGATTCACATTCATTACATTTTCATTAGCTTTATTTCATTCATTGTGTGTATATGTGAGAAAACATTTCACATAACCACCATCATTCATGACATTGTATTCTAAACATCATCATACACCATTTATCATAATATACACACAATCATACTTCACATTCACATTATACCCTTCATCCAATCCATGATCACCCTTTCTCAATTCTCCTAAAATTCATCGTAATTAGTCATGAATAACAATGGCTGACAATAATACAACATAGTATAAACATAATTCAAACAATATCCAATCACATTCATCAAACCCACTTTGTACGCCAATTTAGGATATTATGACAAAACATGGGTTCTTCAAGGTATTCCATTAAAAATCATTTTAAAAAACTTGATTCAATATTAATACATCAATATAATGACTTAGAAAACATTTTAACAATGAACCCATGCATAGAATAGAAATTGGGAAAATTGATCATTGATTCACTTTTGAAAACCTTTGAATTGGTCTTCTTGAATGAGTGTTTATTCAAGAATGAAGGATCACCATACCTTATTAGTATAAAGACCACGAGAATTTATGGAGAAATCACTTGAAATCCCTTCTCCTAGCTTGAATTAGACCTAGACCTTCAATGGTGTTCATGAGATAATATATTTGAAAGGGAAGAGTTTGGTTTGGGTGTTTGAGTCGAATGCCTCATTTGTTTGCACTTAATGGAGGTCTGAATCTTAATCATTCAGATTCGTCCCATTAAGTACATTTGATTTTTAGGTCTGAAGCTGAATGATTCAGATTCATCCCATTAAGAGCCTGTTTGGCTCAGCTTAAAAGCTGGTCAAACTGACTTAAAAGCTGATTTTTGACTTATTCAGCTGTTTGGCAAGACTCAAAATAACTTATTTTAAGTTAAAAAAAACTTATTTTAAGCCAAAAGTTAAAAGCTAGGATAGGGGTGCTTTTTTTTTTAGCTTATAAGCTGTTTTAAGTTGACCATATTTTTATCTTTTTGCCCTTAATATTTTTATACAATATCCAAATTACCCACATAACCCTAACATCTCTTTCTTCCATTTCTCCCTTTTCACGTTTGGCATAGCAACTTCAGCACTTTTATCCAAACACATAACTGCTTATTTTAAAAATAAGTTTCAGCACTTTCAAAAGTACTTTTTTAAAGCTGCTTTTATTAAGCCCATCCAAACGGGCCCTAAGTTCATTTATTTTATTTTGTAAAAGACTCTTAAAGGGTCTGAACGAATCAGATCTGTAGGAGACTCTTAACAACATTCTGGCTTATTTGATAAGTTATCAAATAATAAATCATAACTAATCCGCTTTGAATATGTCTTGTTATCTCATAAATAAAAACTCTCTTTCTCACTTTTGTCAATCAAACACCATTTTTTTTCAACCGATAAGTTTTCATAAATCCTTTCAAGTATTTTTTCTTTTTTATATTAATAATTTTCTTGTATTGATATCTGTCAAGAACACTAGTTGTAATAATAATTTTTGTGTATTTTTGTTTATCAAGGTTTTTGAATGAAAAAATTGTATTCCAGATCATGAATATTAAAACTTTTAAAACTTTTTTTTTTATCAAAAGTGATATATTTTGTTGAAATGAAAATTTTATAATATTTTATTAATATAATGTTCAATTTAACTTCCACATTCAGAAATTGAAAACAAACAACATTAATTAATTAGTGTTCAGATTTAGAGACCACATCTTAATATTCTGATGTGTATTCAGATCAAAACAATGATATCTTAATGCAAATCTTAATATTTAGATATGTATTCAGATTCATACCTCTTAATATTATAGAAACAAATGAGGACTAAGTGAGCGTTTAATTGTTTTAATATACTTAAAATATCTAAAAACACACTATAAATAATCGTCCATGAGTTAATTGGACATGGGCTAAATTTATCAATTCACCCCTTACTTGGCTGAGACAAGGACAAAATTGCAAGTCTTGACCAACGGTCACCACCTATGACCATAGGTCGTGTGACGGGCCGTTCTCCAGGTCGTCATTTTGTTCAAAGACTTGGCCATGTGATATAAGTCTCCCTATCCTAAGTCTTGACCTACAGAGGGGGTTGACACTCCGTCAAATGACCTACAAGTCGTAGTCATGGCCGTAGGTCGCCCCATTTTTGAATCTTTGGGGGTTGAGCTTTGGGTACTCTTCAAGGGCCCCTAGGTTGGTTCTTGGGGAGTCTTACCCGGACTCTTAACCCCTAAACATGACCTTCTACGCACTAGAGTCACCATCCATCATTTTAGACTCCAAATGACACATCAAAACGCATAAAACATGCAAGAGCATACTTGCACGCAAAAAACTAGTTTTCAAACGTCTTGGTCGTTCCTTGACGTTTGACTTTAAAACCACTCAAACCTTCCCTTGGATACTATTTCTCATTGATTTAGAAAGTAATTAACTTAAGAAACTCATGAAGCTCTAATTTTTCCTATTTCATTTTGAGGGTTGTTACACGCGGCGCACCTAGATGCTCTCAAGGGGATGGACCGACGCCTCTTAAGTGAACCCATATGAAGCCTATAAAGTTAGAGTCTGGCGTCCCGAGACTTGAATGCTCCAGGGTCTCCTTCCCCCCACTCCCTTTCCATCGATTGTTCCGTTTGAGCTCATATAAAGTTTATCTTCACCCCCTTTGATTCTAATCACTCTAAACCACTTCAAAATACCTAGAAATAATTCATAACATGATCATAGCCTTGAATACATTATTCAAATTCAGGTAAAGTTAAGAGTTAGGTCTTGAGAGTTCTTCCGATCATTTTGAGAAAGTCTCTTTGAGTCCTTTTTAGGAGTCTTTTACAACTTCTAGTAATTTGTTTTAAGAGTCCATAAAGTGAGTATGAGAACGATGAGAATGTATTCATGATTCTTATTTGTCATCACAAGATCCTTCATATCATGAACCATAACTCTTGAATTCATAATTCATATTCAAGAGAGAGTTAAGGGTAGAGTTCAAGAAAACCTTTGAGTTCAATTGTGAATCTTTTGAGGTCAACTGTTGATTTGAACTAAGTTTTCAAGAAGCAATTAAGAAAATGAGAAGAGTTGTATACATGATTTCCATGTAGTTATTTAGACCTTAGAGTCGTTCATGCTCATAACTTCCACATGAACTCCATCAGTTGAGTACCTTTGAGAGGAGTAATATCTTTAAGTTATAAGTCTTGAGTATTAAGTTCCTAATCCCATACGAGATTATATTTATAATCATGAAACTATTACATGATACCCGTGAAGTCCTTGAGTTTAATTGTTCATGCACATAATTCTGAATAAACCCTATAAGTCGAACAATTTTGAGATGACACGTACCTGTGGGTCCTTGAGTGGGTAGTTCATGCTCATAATTCTGCATGAACCCTCTGAGTTGAGCATTCTTGAAATGAGAAGAATCATTGAAGTTCTTGAGTTCCAATGATTGAGATCTATATGTGGTTATTGAAAACCTTCCATCGAGTCGTTCACATCCATAATTCGGCATGTACTACATATTAAATAGTCATTTATAAATTTTTTAACTTTGTTTTAAGACTTAATCTTTGAGTTAAGTAAAGAGTAAGAGTAAAGTTCATTTTATTTAAAATGATATATGAGAACTAAGTATTCCTAGGATTAAATGTTTTTACATTTAAGATGAGAGGAAACTGATATTTTTAAAAAAAGTTTTAAACAAGAAAGGAAACTGAGATTTCCGAAAGAGCTTTTGACCTAGTTTATGAGTAAAGAGGAAACTATGATTTCCAAAGAGCTTTTAATCTAAGTATCGAGTAATTATGTAAAACCAAATAAAGAGTTCTATTTTTACACTCTAATGAGTTTAAGTATATTTCCGGAGTAGTATTAAGCACCGATATGGCGATGAGTTCGAGTTGAGATGATTCAACATCTCCATAAACCATGTAGCCGTCATGGGTAGCAAAGGATAATACTTATTAGATGACTCCATAAGATGCTTTTTAGCATATACTTGTGGATCCACTTAGTTTGTTAGGTTCTATACCCCCGTCAAGGTATAGGATGGTCCTTGGCAGCGTTAGATAAAATATTGTATCATCACTTAGGCATATTGTGGTGGTTGTTGATCAGAGAATTTCACACAGGGTTATACTGTATTTTTATGTACATACTGAGTATTGTTGTATTTTTCAATACATTGATTTGCTAACTTCAGTTCTACAACTTTCATATATATTGCATCTTTTACTATTGCATTATCTTTTAGTATCTTGAGTTGAGTATCTAGAGTCGAAAATCTAATATCTGAGTTGAATATCTCATATGTGAGTTGAATAGCTTATTTCTGAGTTGGGTTAGTTGAGCATGTTGAGAAGAGGTAAGTAAGTTTCTTATTTTTTATCAAAGTTCAAGTTTATGTTTATGCTTTTGAATTCCTCCTACATGCTCCTACATTCCATGTACTGAGCCATTTGGCCTGCATCCTTTCATGATGCACACACGTGTATAAAGGATCATCAACAAAAGCTTCTTTGATATATCCAAGAGTTTGAGTTATCTATGGTGAGCCTCCTTGCTTCTGGATGGTTCCACTTTTACTTTCAGTTATATCAGTTGTTAGGAGGTTGCGGGTATTGTTTCCGCTTCCATCTTTGTCATTTAGAGGCTTCAGAGATAGATTGTAGAGTTTCAGAAGTCTTTTCTTTTATATGATTAAATGTTTTAAGGACTTAAGTATCCTATTTTATGACGAGTTGAATATATTATTTTTGTAGAGAGTTTTTCATTTGAGTTAAAGTTTTGTATATTATTTTTCTGATTTTTAGTTTGTTTAAGGCTTTTGCATGTTTAATTTAGTTTTCCGCTTGTAGTCAGCTAGGATGAGGTACGCTTGGGGACTAGAAATAGTTCTTGAGTGTCGTCCACGTCCACAGTGTAGAATAAGGTCATGACAAACTTTGTATTAGAGCACAGAGTTCAAGTGTCCTAGTGGTGTCTATGAAGTTGTGTCAAGTAGAATCTTATTTATGGTTGTAAGGCCCCCACTTCTATAGATGAGGTACCTAAGAAAAAATTTCCTTCTTTAATACTCTTGATCGTGCAATAAAGCTATGTCATAGAGATTTATTCTAACTCGTACGTTCTCAGATTTATTCATTACCCATCATACAAGAGATGATTGAAAAGTAAAGTGTAAATATCCTAATGGATGAGTTGTTCTTAGCAAGAGTCTTGATAAACTCATGAGACTTCAGAGGGGCTTGAGAGAATCCCAAGAATAAGTTAAGCGTTTAGTGTCAGAGTAATTCCTTCCTATGAATTGTGCATTTGAGCTAAAAGTGAGTTGTACACTTTGTTTAAGCCATTCAGCTAAGATCAATATGAGAAAGTATGTCTAGATCTTGGGTAGTATTTTCATCAAAAAATGATAGTGATAATGACGTGATTATGAGCAGCAGTAGTGAAAGAGCCAGAGTTAGAGGGAAGTATGTAGAGGTTTAGTAATTTAAGTAAGGGAAATGGTGTTCGACAAGCTATGTTGTTATAGTCCTGCTTCTAGTAAGACAATATGAAGAGCTCTGGATAAAAGGTAGAGTAAGTATTTCAAGTCAATATAAGTTAGAGTATCCCTTAGCTAGGACGGGGTTATGATGATGTGTCATTATTTAAGTAATGACCAAAGGTAAATGGTGAAGATATAGAAGGGAAAGAGCATTCATAAAATAATAGATCTAATCTAGGCTTATGAATTTTAATAGGAGAACTGCATGGTATTTAGAGGATGATAGAGTTATCTGAGACATAATACGCAGTAATTGAGTAAGTAGTACTTAAGTTTTGAAGTGAAAAGTGATGGTAATTCAAGAATGCAGACTGAGATGTAAGGATTGACTAATTGTCATGAGGTCCTAGTGGACGATTGTGTCTAAATTTCCATAGTAGTATTGAGGCATAGTATAGTAAGCGAGCAATCATATTGATATTCGGGTTTAGAAATAAACATTAAGGTTGAATTTGAGATGAGTGTCGTGATCAAAAGAATGACAACCTGAGGGTGATGATGTTGGTATTGAGATTTTATACGGCAGACTTGACATATAATAGGCGAGGAATTGAGATGTTTGTTTCAATGAATGCGAGTAGTAGACCCTAACCTTTTTATAAGGGTCGTGAAGTATGGCTAAGTCACTAGAGTAAAAAGAGCATTAAGAGAACGTAGACCAGTTAGAGATGTTTGAATATGTCCATAGATTTAAAGTGTTAGCTTTAGACCTAAGGGGGAGATGATAAGATGAGAAATCAAATCAAGTGTTTGAGTAAGATATCTTCTTTCAAAAATAAAATTTTTTCTTCGCATTACTTTTCTCAATTCTTTTTCAGGCTTGTACACATATGAACTTTTATTTTAAGCAATCTAAGAGAATTTAACGATAATCTTCATTTCATCTTGTATCTTGATTTGAACCATCTTCTTGAAATCTAAGTTTTATCACTCTTAATATGAAATATTATATTAACTTGAGACTTCACACATATCTTGGTACTACATAATTATTTGATCTTCCTTAAAGTAACATATTGATATTGACCTTCTCCTTTTGTATCTTGATTTGGGTAAGTTATTTTCTTTCATATATATCTTCTCTTGAAATGCCATCTCATAATATCGTCCATTCTATATTTGTTTAGATCTTCACAAAATTCTCCTTCATTAAATATTTCTTCACCAAAACAAATTTACAAGTAAATGTTCTTTTATTAAATTAAGTCAATTTGTTATCATCAAAATTAGTATGTGAAACCTTAGACCTAATACTTTCTTAAATATAATCAAAAACACCAATTTACCAAACTCTCTCTCTCTCTCTCTTTCTCTCTCTCTCTCTCTCTCTCTCTCTCTCATTAGATACACATTTTCCTGTTAGTTCTGCTACTCACTAGTAGCGATGTCAATGCGGGTCAATCCATCCCCTTATGGGTAGCCTTTACATGCTTTAAAACTTTACTTGTCATGTCGGAATGGTCCATTATCTTTCCGGACAAAAAAATAATCAATCCAACGACAACTACATGGGTTGAGGATGCACCATGCTAGCCCACTTTTTAAAAATAATATATTTTTCTTATAGTTTAAATTGTAATTTTAAAATGTTAACATAAATATTGACAAGATATTATTACATGGTATGATGCCTTGTTAACCAACTCTCACATTCACAAGTTATATGATTTTAACAATGACTCCAAGTAAAGTTTTAATAGTATGACTTTAATATGAAATGATTGTCATTTTTAAAGATCATAGGCACAACATCAACACGCGAGTGAAACTTCATTCAATGAGGTCTATGGAGGGTAAGTGTACGTAGACCTTATCACTACCTCATGGAGGGTGATAAGTTATTTACAAAAGACCCTCAGCTCAAGAACATCAAACCCAACTAAAGAAATAGAAAACAATGAAGAATCATACAAAAAACTGTAATTTTTATATTTTAACTTTGTGATATTTATATGCATGGTTTAAGGCTTTAAGTTTAGATTCCTCTTTGGTTTTAATATTCTATTTTACTTTTAATTGTTAAAAGTAATTTTTGGGCAAAGGACGGAAATCACATACTTTTAAGGTATAAATTACCATTTGTTCATTATAAGCTTATAATTACAGAGTTCCCTCAAACTGATACAATTATGTAAGCTCTAATACATTAAACTGATGCTCGAGATGCATTAATCGTTAAGTTACATACATTACATTTTACATATGATACTCTGATGTAAATTTTATACATGATATACTAATATGATGTGCGAGATATATTAATCTGATGCACGAGATTCATTAATTTGATGCACTTACACATTAATTTGATGCACGAAAATGAGGGATTTTGGGGATTTGTAAAACTAATAGTGGATCATGGTAATAAGAGAACTTAAAGGTGAAATTTTTGTCATTTTCCTTAATTTCTTATTCGGCCCATGAGGTGGCCCAACTCATATTGTTCAAGCCCCACATGCTAATGGGCTAATTCAGGTTGGGCTAAAGAGCCCTATTTTTAAATAGTCCAACCTTATTAAAACACGACATGAGCCAGACTTAACCCTAATTGACGGCTCTATTCACTATTGATGTTTACATTATTTTTCAAGGATTCAACTTAGGTTAGTCATGATTCTTTTTTTCATAGATTAATTTTTTATTGATTTTTTTAGTTACTCAAATGATAGATTCAACTTAAGTTTGGTATGAACTTCTCAAGTTCTAATTGATTTTTCCTTTGCTACTAAAATGACAAATTCAATTCATGTTAGATTTGAGTTCTGCTTGATAAATTATTCTTAATTGATTTTTCCTTTGCTGAGCAAGTTAGAAATTCAAGTTAGCTTAGGTTTCAAATTTTCTCAAAATATCAATATTTTTTATTGATTTTCCTTCTCTGCTCAAATGATAGATTCAAATTAGGTTAGGTTTGAGTTTCTGTGAATGAATCTTTTTTTATTAATTTACCTTTTAGTGCTCAAGTGACACATTCAACTTAGTTTGAAGTATTTTCTTTCTAAATCAAATTTTTAATCGATTTTTCATTTGTTGCTCAAGTGATAGATTCAACATGGAGTTGGTATTCTGTAGGTTCAGCCTGTATTTTTCCTTTGTTCTTAGGCTCACCCTATATTTTTTCCCGTTGGGATTTGAACCTTGGTATTCATGGCCGCATGTGCAAATCAGTTAATCACTCAGCGAATTTCTTCTTTCTAGCAATATTATTTATATTCTTGTTCAATGAAACCGATTGAGTGAGCTCTAAAAGCTCTTTGGTTCCAAAAAATAAGCTTTAGTGATGTAGCTTTACTCTAGTCTTAATTGTTTTCTAATTTTTCATCAACTAAGTCTAAATAATTATCCTAAATAGATTTACAAAATTATGAAACATGAGAACCCTATTAGAAAGATCATTTTTGTTCAACATTTTTTCCCCTAGAAGTAGGGAATGTAAGAGAAGAGTGAATAATGACCCCCATGGAGCGTTAAGGAGATCTATGAGTTCTTAATCTACCTCTTTATGCATGAAATTACAGACATATATAGTGAATGGAGGAGCCCCTTCAACTTTGAATCATCTTCCTTATAAAGATACGTGATTCATTTTCGATACTCACCACTCAAAAGAACCAAAAAAGAATAAAAGATGGATATATCCAATTCAAAGAGTAGAATCTACATCTTGACTCATAATATTTCTAACTTATAGAGAATACATACTTACAAGACATCATAACTGGATAAAAATATATATAGTACATTTACACTTGCTCATTCTTTTGTCTTCATAGTTCTATGAAAACATGGTTTCTCTTGCAACTCTTCGTGTTATTTACACAGACTTATCTAATCAAATACAAAAGTAATCTATTGAAAAAATTAATATTGGAAGTTGGAAATAACCCTAAAAGTGCATGCAGGCAACACGGAGGGCACAAAATTTCTCTACTACTCCATCACATGTCCTCAGAAGAAAACTCAGCTTTCCCGTCAACTATGTCTGCAGCTAAGGTAATTGTTAGTTCTTTGAGATATATGTTTTTTAAAATGATTCCGCCAGATATTTTGACTTGGTTAGAAATATTTTGCATAACCTCAATATATGAGTTTATATTTTTGAAGATGCCTCAGCTTGCTACAAGCGTATCAACAACAAATGCTGAAATAGGAAAGTCCATTACAATGGACAATATAAAAGAGTATAAGAAGAAAAAGAGGAGCAAGAATAGAAAAGCATGCGAGAAAAGGCAAGATACTGGTCCCGAAGAAAGAGAGTCTTCAACACAAGAAAACCATGCTTTGTACGAAAAACCGAAGGAACTTTCCTCTTTCTGGTTTAAACTTGTACCACAGGGAGGAAAGTAAGTACGAGCCACATCCCTCAGAAGTTTCTTGTCTCATTGATCTGAATTAACTTTATTTGTTCTTTACTCTTGGCAGGAAGGGACTTAGATTGCCTCCTCTTGACAGGCCTAATATCCATCTCAAGTAAGATTTTCCACACACAACATTGGTTAAAACTTATTCTCATCAACACGAAAAATGAAATGACTGATTTTGGATCATTTGCAGGGACAGTAGCGCCACTGTAACTTTAATCCAGAAGTTTATTGCACAGAAGCTAAATTTTAATGATCATACTGAGGTAATGATTTTATAAGCTAATTATGCATTTCCTTGAACTAGTTATATAAAATTCAAGAATAAGGCATACATATACTAATGCTTACTTAACATAGATAAAGCAACCTATGTTGAAACAGTTGATGATCTCGAATTAGAAAGACGAAACAAACATAGATAGGATAGTGAAACAGATCCTTGTTATATTCTACATGATGATATGCTGAAAATATTGCCACAGTACTGCTTCACCACTGAATCATCTTTATATCGTTTTGTGCAGGTTGATGTTGTTTGCTGCGGTGAAAAGCTGAATGGAGATATGACGCTCAAGGACATTCAACTTAGATGGAAGTCACACCTTCCCAATTCTGGAGAGGGAAAGGTAAAATGGGAGTTGGAGCAGGCTATGACTCAACTAGGATACATCAGAAGCAAGAAACTTCAAACTCCACCCAAAAAATAAGAAGTTTGTCTACTGGGATCATGGCATAAAAGAAGTGAACTTCCTTTATCACAACAGACTTAAAGACTTATCAGTCGATAACTCTTGTACTTGCATTATTATCAGCTAACAATTTATGCATTCGTCTTGTATTTCCTAGTTTCCTACCAAATACTATGCTATGGACTTCTATATTAAATATTTTTTCAGAATGCATCTTATAGTAAGTGGGGTTTTCTGATTTTCTCTAATTTGTATTCCTCTAAAGAGAGATGAAAGTGAGCCTATTTGATACCGATTTACCTATCAGATTTTATTATAATATAGAAGAAATTATTTAGTTTGAACGTGTCTTTAATCATTAATATCGTGAGCAAAGTCTCAGTATCATTAAGATGTATTTTTTTGTGAATAATATTCACAATCACACTCCCCAACCACCATAAATAGCCACCTATGTCATAAAAACTATGTGAACCATTTTCTTGAAATTTAACTTTTATCACTCTAAATATGAAATCTTTGTGAACTTGAGACTTCAGACATATCTTGGAACTACATAATTCTTTGATTTCCCTTTTGTAGAATGCAAGCTATTGATTGCATTTCACCAAATATCATCTGACACTCTATTCATCTCTTCAATATTGATTTGTCTCCTATATTTTAAAATCTCATGCGCATCACCATGTAAAAAGAAATGATCGGTCTTGCAACATTTGTAGGGTCAATAGCGCTATTATCACTTTGTCATATTAAGCACAAACAGTCATATTAAATATTGATTATTTATAATTCGACATAACAATATTAATTCCTCTAGTAGTTCAAATGCTAGTTCATTCATATATTATTGTACTACACTTGATAAAAGTTTGCATCTGAATGGTTTATACCATCGGTCATTAGTACATTTGTTATTATGAAGATTTGACCATTTAATTAATCATTAAGATCTTGAACAAAGTTTTCATATCGTGTGTGGATAATAATCATTACCACTCTATCCACAATCACTAACCATCATTATTATTGTTGCCAATCACCAACCACCTTTGTTATCACAATCACTATTGACAACCAACATTAGTACCAACCGCTTTATACAAGCTCATTCGAAGGCAAATTTCATACATGTTATATCATACAGAAATACGTACTGAACTAGATGTTTGGTGCAAAATGATATTATACTTATTGGTTTGAGCGCCTATTATATGTTTTGATAAAGGTACAATCGTTGAGTTCAAAAATGATCATAAGATAGATTTGTTTCGTCTAGATTCATATTACCACTACATAAAAATGATCATTTACATCAATTAATTCTTAATAATTGTCGTTAAATATGAAATCATAGTAGCTTTAAGTTTGCTTACTATTGATGCGCATATTCCCAATTTACTTATGAATTTAATTAAGAACTCATTTCTGAATCTAAGGAAAAATCTTATAATGTCAACAAAACATTCTAATGTCTTGTTGCTTGTGATGATTGAGATGTTGCTTCCATTTGAGTCACGATGCTAGAATATTGTACAATTGTGTGTTGTGAAGTGTATTCATCAGAGAGGTCAAACTCTGAAAATTGTTGTTCAACATACATAAAATGACCCAGTAATGATCTTTTTTCAAAAGTTTCCTTCTATATCTAGAAAAATTCACTCATGATCAGATGTGATGTTTCCCATGAGGAAATAGGAAGATACTCAATCTACAAAAGAAACAAACATCTTATGAGGCAAACATGCTCATAATCAAAGATGCTTAAAATTTGTTAATCTGACTATCCTTTTGTATGAAAAAAAGACAATAATTGAATCCCTCTCCATGCCGAGTTAAAAAAACGTAGCTATGTTCTTAAAAAAGTTTCATAACCACATAAAAGGCTTCAACTAAGAGTACATCTGTAACGACCTGTTTAGTCGTTTTGAGCAGCAGATTTTATTTCTGGAAAAACTGGCTGAGTCGACGGATCCCACGACGGACCGTCATAGGCACGACGGACCGTCGAGGGGGTCTCGTTCCAAAACACTTAGAATTCTGAAATTTGGATACTGAGATCGACTCTCTGAACTTCACGACGAAATGGCAGGACGGACCGTTGAGGGCTCGACGGACCGTCACAAATCCTTCCACAGAATTAACTCTCTGAACTTTGTGACGGACGTGCAGGACGGACCGTCACAGTCGTGACGAACCGTCACAGGCTGTGTGACCCTGACTGGGTCGGATTTCTGTTAAAAATTTTAAGGGGCGTTTTGGACTATTCCTGCTTATAATTATAAAGTTAGTGGTTTAATGTTAATAATTAAATTACTTGGGGGTTAAAGGAGATAACCTTGAAATAATTAGTGGGTTATATTTTATCATCTTTTATACTTAATTATATGCTAATTAGGGTAAGAGAAAAAGGGTTTGAATAAGAAAAACAGAAAGAACAGAGAGAGGGAGAATATCGATCGAGAGAGAGAGAGAAACGAAGAGGGAAGCAAAGCTTGGAAAAGTAGATTGCTTGATCACAATTCTTCGGTGGAGGTAGGTTATGGTTTATGCTATTCGTAGTAAACTCTTAATAGCGAATGATATGTGTTGGGTAGTATTATGAAGTCTTCTATATGCTTAATTGTGTGCATGCATGATGTGATTTTCTATATAATTGTGGTGAAATTAGCATGATGAGGCAATTGAATCTTGAATCCTAAATTTACTTTGTTAATGATGATGCCTTGGTATAAAAGAAGGCTTGATGAACTAAAGTAACGAGATTAGAGGATCGGGTGTCACGTT
>NC_028648.1:17079819-17121951 GCF_001406875.1 Solanum pennellii | reverse complement strand
CCCATTTCCATACCTCCTTATAGAATGGCTCCAGCAGAGTTAAGGGAGTTAAAGGCCCAACTTCAAGAGTTGTTAAGTAAAGGTTTCATTAGACCAAGTGCATCCCCTTGGGGTGCTCCGGTGTTATTTGTGAAGAAGAAGGATGGGAGTTTTCGGATGTGCATAGACTACCGAAAGTTGAACAAGGTAACTATTGAGAACAAGTATCCCATCCCTCGCATTGATGACTTGTTCGATCAGTTACAAGTTGCTTGTGTCTTCCCTAAGATTGACTTGAGATCCGGTTATCACCAATTAAAAATACGGGCAACGGATGTGCCAAAGACTGTTTTTCAAACCAGGTATGGGCATTACGAATTTGTAGTAATGTCTTTTGGTCTTACGAATGCCCCTGCTGCTTTGATGAGCTTGATGAACGGGATTTTCAAGCCATATCTGGATCTTCCTCTTCATGTCTTGATGCCTTGAGATTCCGGCATGGACTAGCTTTTTACTTATTTTAGTTTCTTAGATACCATTAGATTAGTAATTTGAGGATAGATGTTCTTGTGGTGATGACTTCCAGGTTTTGGGAATAAATAGTATTGAGTTTTATAAGTTATTTGATCGATTTTCATTAATGAGTTAAAGTCTTCCGCATTATATTTTGTTATTTATGGTTGAAATGTTGGGGTTTAGATTGGTTGGTTCGCTCACATAGTAGGTTAAGTGTGGGTGCCAGTCCCGGCCCGTTTTGGGTCGTGACAACATCTATAAAAACATTTGCATACCTCCATAACTATTCCCTCAAGTTCTCAGTATTTATTGGAATAGTTTTTCCTACTCGAAGCTGGAATTCACTAATTCGATATTGGAACTTCTATATCTGTCAAATATTTTAATGAGTATTTATGAACACAAAATTCTTGGTGGTTCTATATAAGTATATTATCCACTAACAATTAGAACAATAATTTGCAGATCTAAATAATACAAACCTTACAATTAACTGCAACCTTCATTCTGTATGATTGGTAAGTTCTCCATTATTATTTGCATTGATGACTGCGCTTCCACAACTAGTCATTTCCTACTAAGTGCCATGTAAAACTTGTTGGGTTGTTCTTGAAGTGAAACCCCCCAAAAAAATTTGGGGAAATTTTAATGCATTTTCTTCTTCTAGTAAAAGAAAAAATAAATCAATCAACAATAAAAACCTCGTATATGGCCACAAATGTACTCTTAAAAATGTCACAACCCAAACCATCGTGATTGACACCCACATTAGCACTCCGGTGGGAGAACCACTACTACAACCCAAACCAAACAACTAAAGCCATAACTAAGGCAATTAAGTCAAACACTAAGGAAATAAAATAGATTTCCAATAAACTCTAACAAAAGTCTAACAAATATAATCAATGCGGAAGAATAAACTAGAATATGAAAGTCAATGTACCAAAATAGCTAAACAATGAACAAAGTCTAAACAAGAAGGGACACACCCCAGACTAATAAACTAATCAAATAACTATAGCAAATGTCTGGGTCCGGAAATGGTGGACATAGACAAAAGAGAACTCGATGGCAACCCGAAATAATTATTGAATTCGAAGCGACGATCACCGATCTTCTAAAAGAGGTTTGTCAATAGTCGCGTGAAGATGTCCTGTATTCAACAAAAATAAGAGCAAATGCTGGATCAGTATATGACCAGAGTATATTGGTAGAATCACGTGGCTATCCCATTCGTGCAATATAAACAAGTCAAGACAACATTATAATCACATGTATACATATCAACACATACAATATCATCAAAATTTACAAACAACACACTTCAGATTTTATATCAGATCATTGGTCCTCTCATGGAACCCAAACCAAAATAGTTAGCATGCCGAAACATGACTGTCACGCCCCAAGCTACCCCCAATATGAGGACATGGAACATGGAACCACAAGTGATCCCAAACTAACCCTGCTGGCATGATCATGAGCATACTAAAGATAATAAACTGATGCGGAAGCTAAATCATAATTTATGATGAAAAGATGGGGAATACCCATATGCTAAAATATATGAAAATTGATGAGTTTAATACAATGAAAATATTAACTCCATACTAAGCTGAATCTAACTATGTCTGAAATAAGCCTCTAAACTAGACTAGAAATAATGGGACAAGCCCCCAGCTAAATCTAGCAAAAACTGAAACTAAATGACTAATGACTGATATGACACTCATGACTGTTGTCCTCGGAGAATGAGGACTCACCACTGAATATACTGACTAGAGATCGGAAATCGATTTATGCATGATCTGGATGCTGAGAACCTGAACATACATCACGAGAAGATGTAACGCACGTATGAGTCAGTACTTGAAAGGTACTGAGCATGTAGGATAGAGTAAAGCTGATATAAAACATAACAGAACAAGCATAAAAACAAGTACAATAATCTTACATGATAAACTAAATTCTGAGCTAACCGGATACAATGACCAATTTATAGCATGCTGAAACTGAATACTGAATATACTGATAAGTGGTCAATGTAGAGAGTCTGACTGAACTGTGGGAGCTACTAATAACCAATAATAAAACCACATTAGCTAAATTTGGAGTCCAATGTATACGCCTATCGAGAGGACCCAATATACCCTGCCAAAGGTATAAAGGCATGCTGGCGTGATCACTACACTGATTGCCCACAGAGGAGACTTACGACCTACTTGGCTAGTAGTTCTGGGACTATTTGGGTATGCTGAACCTTAGTCCAACTCGGTATTATGCTACTCCCATGAATTCTGTAAATTTACTGATTATTTATGAGTTTCTATAAATACTGGATAGCCAGAAACTGAACATGAAAACTGAGAATGCAACAATTAATCTGGTAATTATGCATTTATAATCGAGCCATGTATATCGAAAGTGTCTGAAATATCTTACCTAGCACGTGTAATTCAAGAACTAAAGAAAATACAAAAATAGGGTTCTGAAATTCATTCGATAATCTGAGTAATTACATGATAATTTGATTTGAAACATATATTTCATAAATTCATGAAGTTCTAACAAAGTTCTAGAAACCCTAGGTTTAATCATGATAAGAGAATCAAGAACCTGACTGAAAACTAGGGACCCAATGGGCGAAAGGAACCCACTAGTGAAATCCCACATACCTGGTGATGACATCTATGGAAAAATACTTAAGTTTCGGGGCTGGAACTGCTGGAGCTTGTGGCGTTCCTGAACTAGGGTTCTTGAGCTTTTTCTCCCCTCTTGCTTCTAATTTTCTAAGTTTTGATTTAATGATTTGACTTAGATATGTTTTAATTATGTTTCTAAGCTTAAACTGACTAAAATATGATGATTTAGGGTTAAAAAAACGTAACTTGGGGTTTAAACGAAGTGGGAAAGGTCAAAAAGACCCCTAGGAAGGTTGCTGTCGGACCAAACGACGGCCAAGATTGACGGTCCGTCGTCTTCCCGACGCCCCATCGTTGGGTCCATCGTGAGGGCCTGTTCGACAAGCCTTTACTAAAATAGGCATAACTTTTTACTTGGAGATCTGATTTTATCAAGGCCGGTAGATAAGGAAAGATAATTCAATTATCTATATGTGGGTAGGTCATGAGATACCTAATTCATTTTGTACTAAGATTTATGACCATTTGAAGTTGACCCAACTGCATTTCCACTTGACTGTCTGCAAATTTTCTACCTACGGAATGTAGGAACCTACGGACCGTGCTGGTCATCCGTAGCTCTTGTGAGAGAGTGGGTGAAGGGAGTCTTGATCGACGATCATGGACTACGAACCGTCGTCTGACCTATGGACCGTAAGTCCGTCCGTCGTCGAAGACTTAACCAATTTTTCTAGGGTGAAATTTTTGGGAGTTTCTGATCCCATCGACGATTGTGCAGGACGAACCGTGGTTCAGGCTACAGTTCGTCGATGCAACCGTTGGTAGAACCTGCAAATTTTTCTAAAAACTATTTTTTGTTCAGTCTTGGCTATGGGATGTTACATTATATCCCCCTTGGGAACATTCCTACTCGAATGAAGACTAAACTTGCTGAAATAGAGGGAGAGAGCTGCAAACCCCACTACTAAACACTGAGAACTGAGTTTCTGACTGAATTGAGTTCTGAGTACATGTAATTACGTTGAAAATGCAAGTACTAACTGAGGGAACATGATTCTAAAACTGAATTTACGCATGAATGACTCTAAAACTAAATAGGAACTATTACCTCAAGATGGAGTGGAATCGGAATGAAAGAGGTAAGGATACTTGACTTTTATGGCTGCTTCTGCTTCTCAAGTAGTTCCCTCTACGGACTGACTCCTCCACAAAACCTTGACTGAAGCGATTTCTTTGTTTCTCAACCTTATAACCTGACGCTCAAGAATCTCAACTGGTACATCCTCATAAGAAAGACTATCTTTCACCGCAACACTCTCTAAAGGAACTATAGAGGCTGAATCACCCACATATTTCTTCAAGAGTGAGATGTGGAAGACCGGATGCACTGTTGCTAATTCTGCTGGCAACTCTAACTCATATGTCACCTTTCCAACCCTTTTCAAGATCTTGTAAGGTCCTACATATCTAGGGCTGAGCTTCCCTTTCTTTCCAAATCTCATCACCCCTTTCATAGGTGAGACTTTCAGAAAAACCCAATCATTAACTTGGAACTCTAGTTCCTTTCTCCTTACATCTGCATAAGATTTTTGAGGACTTTGGGCTGTCTTAAGTCTATCTCAACTGAGTTGCACTTTCTCCATATCATAAAGGACTGAATCTTGCCCTATCAAAGCTGCTTTACCTACTTCAAACCAACCAACAGAAGATCTACATCTACGCCCATATAAAGCCTCATAAGGGGCTATCTGAATGCTGGAATGGTATCTATTATTTTAGGCAAACTCAATAAGAGGAAGGTGATCATCCCAACTACCTTTGAAATCAATCACACAAGCTCTCAACATATCCATTAAGGTTTGAATGGTACGCTCTGCCTGCCCATCCGTCTTTGGATGAAGTGCTGCAGTAAGGTTAACTTGAGTACCAAGACCTTTCTGAAATGAATTCTAGAAATGAGAGGTAAACTAAGGACCTCTATCTGAGATGATAGACAATGGAACATCATGTAACCTCACAATCTCATTAATGTAAAGCCTTGCATAGTATTCTACCGAATATGTTGTCTTGACCGCCAAAAAGCGAGAAGACTTAGTCATCCTATCAATTATCACCCAAATTGGGTCATGCTGTCTACGAGTACGAGGTAACCCTATGATGAAATCCATATTGATCACATCCCAATTCCAAGTGGGAATGTCGATCTCTTGAGTCATACCTTCTGGTTTCTGATGTTCTATCTTGACTTGCTAGCAATTGGGGCACTTACTCACAAAGTTTGCTATATCCCTCTTCATGTCATTCCACCAATAGACTTCCCGCAGATCGCGATACATCTTAGTGGCACATGGATAAATAGAATACCCGGAGTTATGGGATTCTGCAAGAATATGCTGCCTCAACTCGCCTATGTCAGGAACACACAATCTACCATGGTAGCGAAGTACACCATCTCATCCTTGGGAGAAAACCTCCACTCTGTGATTATGGATTTTACCCCTAAGTTCAGGCAAAATTGGATCACTATCTTGCTTTTCCTTGGCCTCTACTACCAAAGAAGATTCTGCCCCATTCTGAACTGTTACACCGTTGTCTGATATGCTCATAAGGCAAACTCCCAAGCGAGCAAGCCTGTGAACATCCTTCACTAGCTCCTTCCTTTATTCCTCAATATGGGCTACACTACCCATAGATAATCTACTAAGAGCATCGGCTACTACATTTGCCTTACCAGGATGATAATGCACACTCATATCATAATCCTTAAGGAACTCAAGCCATCTCCTCTGATGAAGATTCAACTTTTTCTGGGTGAACATATACTGAAGGCTCTTATGATCAGTGAACACATCTATATGAACACCATACAACTAGTGTCTCCAGATCTTGAGTGCAAAAACCACTGCTGCAAGCTCGAGGTCATAAGTTGGATAGTTCTTCTCATGAACCTTAAGTTGTCTAGAGGCATAAGCTATCACCTTACCTCGCTGCATCAACACACAACCTAGGCCAACTATGGATGCATCACAATAGATCACATACCCATCTGAACCCTCTGGTAGAGTCAAGACAGGAGCTGTAGTCAATCTAGTTTTCAATTCTGCGAAGCTTTTCTCACAATCATCTGACCATTGGAACTTGACCATCATCTGAGTCAACTTAGTCAATGGTGAGGCTATGGATGAAAATACTTCCACGAACCTTCTGTAATAACCTGCTAGACCTAAGAAACTTATGATATCTGTAGTAGAGGTAGGTCTGGGCCACTGTTTCACTGCTTCTATCTTATGATATTTGTTATTAAAATAATATAGTGTTTTAGTTTTAATAATGATATGTCTTAAGTACTATTTTATAATTATGTGATATTGAATTCCCGCGTGAAGCGCGAGTAATTTTACTAGTATTTATATAAAAGAGAATCTTAGTCCCGCCTACGTGGCACCACCACAAACAAGAATATTTTTCTAAATTTATTTATTTTCAAAATTAACCTTCCTCTTTCATGAAAAGATGTGACTCTTATGAAAAATTGTGACTTTAATGAAGAGTTGCGACTTTATGAAAGGTTGTGACTTTTATGAAAGATTGTGAACGTTATGAAAGGTTGCAACTTTTCCAAATAGTTGTATCATTTCTGATAAGGCACAATAAATATCTGTTCACACTACCCTTTGTTGTCTATAAATAGAGGGATTTCCTCTCATTTTAAAAGAACGAAAATTTTGATCTTCTTTTTTCACTTCCGCAAAATTAAATATTCGTGAGTTTGCTCCCGTTGAGTGACCTACTAACACCACTGTTTTTGTACATTCAGTGGACTCAATTTTATCCTTTCTATTTCATTCCATTTTTACATATGTTGGTATTTTTTTTACACTCATTAATTTATGCATATGATATTAATTGTTGTTTTTGGCTACATGTTTAAAACTCTGTTGTTTATGTTTCTGCAAAGTTATTGTCTCCAATTATATTGAACATATACACTTATAGTACATATATTCAGTGTATAGAAAATAGTTAGTGTACTCAGTTCCAAGAATTCATGTTTAAATATTCTATTAAATTTTATAACTTTAAAGTATTATGTATAAGTTTACACATTATCTATTTTTACATAGATATAAAATTTCTCACTTATCAATTGAAGAAATTCATTATGCAAGTTAAAAAGTTATAATTGTTTTAATCTTCAAGCGTAATTTTTTTTTGGATATGTTAACAATTTTTTGAATTTTCTCCTACAACATATATCAAAATTGTATAATCTATACAACTTAAATGTTACTTTTTATTACAAAACACCTTTGTATATGTATTCTTATTTTTTTTATTTCCATCTAATGTTGATTAAAGAACCTATGCTTTATTATTTTGTGAATAATTGATTCATCAGATGTTCTTGGATTATGTGATAATGACAACTAATTAAATTCATGTTGGAATATTGCTTATATTTTTTTAAGAAACTATTTTTCCATTATTGTTAATGTATGGATATTTGTAAAAAGTTGTGACTTTTTATAAAAAGTTGTAATTCTAATGAAAAGTCGCGACTTTAATGAAAAGTCTGTTTGAGACCATAAATTGCCTTTGGTAGGCAACATACATGGGTAGGATTCCCAGAGTTTTCAAATCCTGGTGATTGTCACATGTAAACTTCTTTAGTAAGACGACCCTGCAAGAAGGGTTTGTTAACATCCAGCTGATGGACTAGTCAAGTTGAGTGGTGATAGTTAGGATGAGACGGACAATAGACAAATTACTTAACTTACGACAAAAGAAGTGGCCTAATTGTGTCAATACTAATATTCATGGAAGAGTGCAATGACATACAAATTGTTTGTACCTAAGAAAAAGAAATCAAAATAATATACTAACTGTGGTAAGCAAGACACAATATGTTTTGTTCTGAACAGACTTCATCATTGGTTCTATATAAGTTATCATATATTTTTTTTGTTGTGTACTATCATATATAGTACAACCCACAAGCAACTTTCCCAATATGTTTATGAAAAAACCTGTTGAAATGAACAAAAGAGAAGATAAATTTTCAACCATTGTTATTGGACCTTTTAACACAGTTAAAAAAAAATAGTCACCAAAATAGCAAATAAAAAATGTAATAGGTAGATGAATGATTATGACTTACAGTAATAGATTAAGCTTCGTTAAATATGAGGAAAAAAACTTTGGGGAATGAAACACACTTCATAAGAAATTTTAATAATTTATTTGAATTCGACTCCCCTATGGCCAAAAAAAATACAAATAATAGTGACAGAAATAATTTTTTAGTTTATTAAAGAACCAAATGTAATGAATTCCACTATTTCAACAACGTTAAGACCTGCAGAATGAGAGATGCAGGAGTAGCAATGTCGCATTGCAATCAAAAATCCTTTTTATTTGTTTATACGAAGAAACCTGTAGAAATGGACAAAAGAGAAGATCAATTTTCATTAATCTTTGTTGAAAATTTTAACATAGTTTTAAAAATAAGTCACCAAAATAGCAAAAAGAAATTATCATAATTTCATGAATCACTGTGACTTAAAGTAAAGATTTAGCTCCATGAAATAGGAGGAATGAAACTTCGAGGAATGAAACAAACTTCATAAGAAACTTAATTAATGTATTTGAATTTGACTACCCTATTTCGTCTCTTCGTTTTGAGAATAATAAGAGATCAAGTTTTATTGAAACATACAAGTGTCCAAAATACATTACAAAAATAATTTTTATCGACAATAAATATGGACATTAACGAAGAGTGCTAGAGCCTTTACCGACATTAATTAATCGCAGTTAGATTAAGTGTTGCTATAATCTTTAGGAACATTTATAGAGAATACCACTTGCCTCTGAAAATACATATTTACTGATAATTAAACTACTTGTTGTTGTTAAATATCATTTTTAATATAGTAATAACTCTTATTTTTATGACGTTATTTTTTTAATAAAGAAGTAAAAAATCTTTCTTTTGAATTATTTCAATTAAATTTGTGAGCTGTAAACTTGGATACAACTTGATAGACTAGCAACATGCCTTTTTCTTCTTGATTGCTAGGAAAGGAAGGTTGTCTTTATTATTATTTGTGGATATTTCAGACTTCAAGTGCTCACTAAATTATTTTGTAAGATTTTAATATGTTATGTGTCAAAATTTTTGTTTAGAAATATCAAGTTGTGAACAGTTCCATTATGATGCCACCCACTTCTTGGTTGATAATTGCATTAGTTCTTTCTAAGTGCATATTATAGCCATAAAAATTACAATGGTTCAATTCAAAATAAATTGAGGCCAGTGATAGGAAACATAAGCAATAGTAATGACTAATCTGAGACAATGAGGAAAATCATTTATAATACAAACAATTTTAGGCTAATTTTAAAACATATACATGATATGTCATACTATAAGAAAAACAGATTGCTGGAGGTTCATAAGAAAGGAGATGAAGATCTTCCATTTGAGTTTAGTTAATTATGTTCTTGTATGGACGTGATGTTTCACTTTACTTGGGAGTATTGTTGTTCGAGGCTTTTTGGTTTCTTCTTTATTGTCTGATCTTTATAACTATTTGGAATTTAGAAAATTTCATTACTTCTGACCAACTAATTCTATGGAGATTTTCTTAGACTTCTTTCTTATACTAAAAATCTCTCTATGACACATAATTTCTATAACAAAAAAAAAAAGCACTTTAAGATTTTGAAGGAACGCTTTGCCTTAAAATAAAATATTCTTGACAATGTAGTCTATACATAGAAATATCAATATTATTTATTAATCATATGTGAGCGTAATAAAATAGTTCAAACCCGTGTGAAGCATGGATAATTTACCTTGTTGTGATATATGTATGAGATACTAATTGATACACTATAGGAGGAAAAGAATTAGCATATACATTCCAATGTGTTAGACGAATTTGTTTTGCCTCCTATATACAAGTGATGATCCGGGAGGTCAAATAAGAGAAAACAAAAGAATTTGAGTAAAAGAACATCATCAAGCATGAATTGTTGTAGACGGTGTGGCCAATAAGGTCATACTCGACGTACTTATGACTATTTCTCAACAAAGAGATGATTTTTCTTGTTTGTAGATATATAGGATGTTTCAATTTTTGTTGATGTATTTTCATAATTTTGTATTGATCATATTGTATAAATAATTTAGATAAGGATACATATAACATTTACGCAGATATATGAAAGAATCTGTATATACAACAAATAATTTGAGAAAAATAAATAAAAGGTATAAATTAAATTTTGTTTTTGTTTTTGGTGACTCTTTGACCAAGGAAAGGTATGTTCAAATTTTTTTTAATCTTTTGTAAAATACACAAAAAAAAATTGTTTTTCAACTACTTGTACACGTGATACCAAGTTCTAGGAGACTCTTTTGTTATATTATGGACTCTATATTATGTTATGCTTAGTTTCTTATTTCTCTCTTACTTCCATATTTACCCTTGTTGAGGGTTGTTAGGCTGACCTATCTTAGTGGGATAAGGTAGGTGCCATCACACTCAATTTTTTGATTGTGACACAGACTCATCTAATCATCTAGGAAACCTCTAATGAACTGAATATATGTGTCGAGACAAGATCCTTTCTATCCGAATACTCCACTATCAATATCTATTAAGTAACGAATAATAGATAAACTAGAACCCTCCAAATCAAGAGGTCTCACCAAATACTGATAGAGAAAAATCCTACTGAACGGTCTGCTTCCGATCTTGAAAACCTAAATCTACGTCATTTAAAAATGTAAGAAAAAATTAAATCAATACATTGAATCTATGATTTGTAAAATAGTTGAATGAATTAACTGGCTAAACTTAATATATGAAGGTAGATCGTGAAATAGTCAACTAAAATGTATAGCATGCACGTGTACTTTTACAACTAAGATTTATGATTAATTATGTATGTAGTAGTAGAGAATATTGAAAATAATATAAAGTATCGGTTAAAGATAATGTTCAATTTTTTAAGGATTCTAACTTCTCTCTATAGGATGGTTGATATACTATGTCCATTTTAAAGATTCTAGAGAATTTCTTTATCAATTTCATTTTCTAAGAGATATAGAGAAATTGTAGTGTACCACTAGGGATAACTTGTGCTCTTATTCTTCTGTCAAAAGTAGGGAAGAACAAGTGTCTGATCAGATCAATCAAGCGATAGGGGCAGAGACTTTACTTCGCTAGGACAGAGTTACTTATTTTTTTAGGAGTTCTTTCAACTGACAATATTACAATAGACACCCTCCCAAAACCTGAAAGTCACGAGTACAAAGTTGTCTAACAAGATTAATTTAAGTCCCAAAACTGTACCACAATGAGTCATCTCAAAGGTAAAAGCCAAGCGAACATCAATAAAAAAGGAGACATGCTGATCCAGGACACCAAGTGTTCACCCTCGTCTTCGATACCCACAAGCTGCAAAAAAAAATACGAATAATCACCGTTAGTGGTAGGTACCAGGACCTATATCACGAGAAGAAGTAGAGTGTAGCATCAGTACCAAAACAAGGCACTCAATTGGCATCATAGGCTGATCGAACAAGAAAAATAAAAACCATCTGAAAAGATAAAATCTAGACACAAGTAGAAGTCAAAGCGGATATGAAAGGAAGGCATATAATTATACCGAAAATAAATCGTAGTACAACTAAACTAAACCTAACTAGACCCCATAAGGCCAGAAGGTACACTCGTGCACAAGTTTAAATAAAAGCATAACAGACACCCATAAGCTCGAAAAGTCCATATAATAGCTAAATCTACAAGGAAAAAGAGTCAAGCAGATCTAAATTCAAAAGCGTCAGTCGGGATCCCATCTAACTAACCAAGAACTAGTCAACTCCTATACCATCTAGCAATAATGAAAATCAATCCGGGCCACCCAGTCAGATATAAACTTCTAGGGGCATGATTCACCAAACTAGCATAAGTAATACGGGGGTGTTTCAACTCCATAGAGGATATCAGATATGCAGGTCATCCAGCCAACCAATCCACTTCAGAGGCGTCGACCGCCCAGCTAGCAAGAGTGCTCAGAAAAGTATCGACTTCGAAGATGGTCACGAGTAAGATCCAAGTTACCATATAATCGACGTCTACTCTCAAGTATATCACAAAAGTCTCTAAGCTAGAATCAATCCAATTTCGATATAGAACACAATCTCCAATAACGCATCAGATCCGCAAAATAAAGAGAGGGGATAGAAGGGATAATAAGTTGCGCAAATGCCTAACTAAGGGTCATACTATCAGATCCAAGTTTTCTATTCAAATCTACAAGGACCTAGTCCATCCGAATGATGTCGAAAACATACTAAAGCCACAAGGTTCGCAAGTCTAAGGAAAGACTAGCCTATCCTAGACTAAGGCCATACTTGTTTTAAATAACCAGAAGTAAAATAAGTAAATCACACAGCATGCTACAACACATATACAACCCCATCTAATCATGGTTCTACCTTCAGATAAGTGGTCATCAACCCTAAATGATGGTTTCTAATAAGAAAAGCATGATAACTAGGTTCTTGCCTCTAGTTCATACTTATCGTCATGAATTTACACTTATGCTCAATCTAAATAGAAAGAAAGTTGAAGCTTACTTGTAGACTGATCGAGCGCGCTCTAAATCACAAGGTCAAAGATTTTCCCTTCTTAAAGGCCTCTAAAAGCTTCCACAATATCAAGAATAGGATCATAGAGTCAATATAATTGTTACAGTCAATAATCCATAATTAAGACGAATCATGAGATCCGTACTGGATATTATAGAATTGACCCCGTCAAAAAGTCCTAAACTATGCCTTGAACTTGTATCCCAAAATAGGATACAATTCCCAGTCTTAAACAACTAAAACAACAATACATAATGAAAAAACAAATAAAAGGAAAAAGGGCAGAGGCTTCCTAATAAATTTACCTTAAACGGAGTATCACTAACATTATACAATCAGTCCATTACATATCCCTGACAACTACGAGCGCGTAAGACTTTGAATCACCAAAATTGGAGTTCAAACGGAGGACAAATTGCAATTTTACTATTGGAGCTAAAGTTGAGTCACGACCATGGCTTAATAGAGGACCAGGTTGGTTAGCGGTTCTCAAACGCGACAGCCCACACGTGAATGCGAACGAAAACTCGAACGCCAGGCAAGCCATCCACTCGTGAACGAGCATTCCTAGGGAACAAACTATTTAAGTACTCAAGGCCAGGCACATGAACGCGAGTCCTCTATTGATAACAAAGGGCTAGCTCCTCGAAACTTCAACAGGGTGCCTAGGATTCATCTTAAAATCCATTTATCCAAATGAACTATGCTACCCCAACATAAATGAAATTTCTAACTCAAAAGTCCATCAAAATTCTCTTCGTTGTTATTTTGACAAAAAGTGGGTCTAAACCTAATTTCTGTTTTATATCAAAATCTAGGAGGGACCTAAGAATTAGATGAAAAGACTTGAGACCTAAACGAAGGGTCATTCCAGACTAAACCCAATATTCCAGAGCTAACCACGCTGATAGAATTTTGATTTGAGCTCATTCACTCAAAATGTGTCACGCCCCGAGCCTACACCCTAGGTATGGCCGACATTCGAGAATCATTGTTGGCCCCAAGCGAACTCTTGGCCTGACTTACTTACTCAACAAAAAATTCTATGCATATTTATAATGATCAATATCACTATACTCAACTAAAATAATAAAGTAACTTATAATGTTTAAAAGTCAACATTCATCTTGGCCAAAGTGGCAACTCATATCTTAACATATAAAAATGATAATGTAAAGATAACTAAACTACTAACTGTCTATGAAGCCTCTAAAACAAACATGGACGTCGGAAGAAGACCCCCGATCATCTTAAAAATGAATACTGAAAGAGAAAATAAAATGAGTCCTGTGGAATGTAAAGAGACTCACCAATAGACTCTGATTGCTCAACTTGATCAATGAGGCACTGGGCGATGATCCTAGTTACTTGTCTTTGCATCATCATAAGATTCAAACCAATTGGAATCAGTACATGAATGTAAGAGTATGCGAGTTGGAATGCTAAACATAACATAGACTTGAAAAGAATCTGAAAGGAACACTTACCTTGACTCTTATCGACTCATGAATAACTCAACTCAATATAAAACAATAAAAATATGCAATATATGAAACAACTTCATAAAATAGTAAAAACAACTTAGTTCGTAAAAGAAAATGCAATAACAAACTCAACGTTACTCATATAATAAAGTGAAATAGTTTATGTAGGAGTTTCTCCGATCGACAACCACCAATATGAGCCTAAGTGGTGATACAATGTGTTTCCCACGTTGCCAGAACTTTCGTATACTTTGCGATAATATAGAACGCCTTAACTAAGTGGATACACTATTCTATGTTAAAAGTATCTTAAGGAGTCATGTAAAAAGTATGATCCTTTACTACCCATGATGGCTACATGGTTTATGAAGACTTGAGTAAATATGAACTCACATCCCTATATCGGCGCTCAATACTACTCCCAAAATATACTTAGCTCAAATGATATAAAAACAAATTTATTTCTTTGATTTGAGATAATTAATCAAAACTTAGCTTAACATATCTCTTGGAATCAGTGTTCCCTTTCTTGCTCAAATGTGAAAACGTTTTTAAATCTTGGGAATACTTAGTTCCCTTAAAGTTTTTTGATAAATGAACTCAACTCTTTACTCATTTCTTAACTTGAAACTTAAGTCTAAAAAAAAAAGTTAAAGCGTTTGTGAAAGACTTTTGAAAACTTTATAAACTTCTCTTGACTTTGATCCTAACTTTTCTTGAATTGGATTATGGATTCAAGGTTAATGAGATCATGTTTATGGATGATTTCATGTTGTTTAGATGTACCTTATAGTGTTGGAATCAACTAAGAAACATAGGTACATTGCTAAGGAACAAGTACGAAAAGGTGGGGAACAAAAGGGGAGAATTGGCGTCCCAGGTGCTCTGAGAGGCGCGGAGCACGAGGCCTTAAAGTTTAGAGACAGTCATGGGTGCGCTGTTTGGAATAGTGCCCCAAGGCTGAAAGATAAGAAACACTTTGGGGCGCGCTGGCTGGCACGCACCCCACCCCTCTCCCTAGGTGTTCTCTAATTTTCTTACTCGTTTTTCATATCTAAACCCTTTAAACTTCAATAGTTCTTTCCCCAAACACTTATAATCATTTATACACTCAATAGATTCAAATGGAAATTACACTCGGAAACATGAATAAAATCAAAAGAAACTCCAACAATACAACCCACAAGAAAATTAAAAGAACTTTTCAACAATGTTCATCAATAACTCAATTTCTAAACTTTCAAAGACGTAAATTCGCTGCATTGAATCAAGGTTGGCATGTGGGTGAACAAACTCAACATTATGTGATCTCACATACCTGGTAGGATTATCCCTTGATGAATTCCGCAAGTTTAACTCAACGATTTTGACGAATCTTACTTCTCTTTTCATTTCTCCTCTTATTTTGTCTTTTCTCCGAGCCCTAGCATATTTTCATAAAAGCGTAAACTGATCTAATTCTGATTCGAACCTAACTTAATTACTAAAAACAAAATAAAACAATTGGTCAAGGAAAGGACAAAATTGCCCTTTACAAATCTGGATTGAACTTTCCTTATTCTACAACCCAACTCCCAAAGGGAATAACTCACTCAAATGAACTCAGCATCGCGCAAAATCGCCGGTTTTGGAAAGATCATTCCAAGAGCTTTCCTACCTTATCTGGAAGTACCCCTAACTCATCTTGAGCTATAAGTTATGGCCGTTTGAAGTTGGTCCAAACTCAACTTGTTCTAACTTATCAAAATTTCCTGATTTTAATTCTTTTAAAAGATGACTATTACAAATTCTTAGCTTCTTCATAATTATTTCAGTTTGCGAGATGTTAGAGAAAGTCTCGGGAGTCATGCCGACTATGCTACTATCCTAAAGTGACCCTTCTGGAGCTGATAGAATAGTAAGAATTAAATTAGGTCATCTGTTTGTACTTCTAATAAAATAACTATTCAAGGTTCAAAAGTTTTCAAAACACTAAACCTCGCATAAAAACTAAATGAATGACCATGTGACTGAATTGTTTGTCTCATCCAGTCATAAATGACTTTGGATTGCTATAAGTAAGCTCTTAGTGATGAACATGAGGCATACACAGAAAAATGTTTCGTAGGTCATTACAATGATGATAAAACATCTGGCCCACATTGTTAGAGTCATCCAGTACCTTGCAAGAGTAAAGGACAAATTTAACTATGAATCCAATTTCTAAGCTCTTATGGTTATGGGCTTTCCGAGGAGTCACCTGAATCAACGACATGATTTTATCCTACCCTGTGTGCGTAGTTCTTAGGTTTGGATTATATTAAACTAGGTAAAATACCCGGGCTTCGCACGGTGGTGAACTACGTCAAATAATCTACTTCGGAACATTTGTTAATATAAGTTTTTTTGAGAGAGTACATCCCTACGATAAATTGTCATGAATATTTTATCCAAAGAAGAAATAAAATATTTTTTAATCTTAAAACGTAAAAGATTTGATTTTATGTGTTTATGAATTTTTTTATTAATAATTCAGTTTACTATAGTTGTTCATCACCAAACTCTTTATAAAAATATATGTAATTATTTCATTGTCTATATTTATATTTTCAAAAAGTGATACAGACATTTTATTCATCAGTTGCGAGAGTTTTTATCCTATTCAAGGTCTCTACATACAGAATCTAAATATTATACATCTTACATAATTAGTTGTGTACTTGATAAGTTAATAAAAATATAAAAACACATCTCTTTAATTTCAATGAAATAACGTATGTCGCTCAAATAATTTGGTTTAAATGATGTCATGGCAAATCCCTTATTAAAAATCATACGCAGTCGATGACACTACTTTGATAGACAAAAGACATATTTTGTTATTTATGTTTCGATCAATATGGTTAAACCTTTATTTTTTTGGGACTTTTAATCTAAATATTTGAAGAGATAAATATTTCTTTAATATTTGATCAATATAGATTCATCCTACTTTGAGGGGTAATTCATTGACTCCAACCCAACATTTGAACCCCAAACGTTTGATTAAGGTTGAGTACAATACTTATCAGCCCACTATATTCCTTTATTTTTTGGAAGTCAGTAATTGATTGAATGTATCGATAAGATAGAAATTTTATTTAATAAAACTCTAAGGTAGTGTGGAACAACCACCACAATTTTTGAACACTAAAGTCATTTTTTGGACATCCCATGGATCTTTTAGCCACTGAAAATAGTATAAAGATCAAAATCATTTATTTCACAAGTTTAAGAATTCTAATGTACATGACACCAGTATTCTAATGATTACATCAAACTCTTGACTAAAATATATTTTCTTCAACTTAATGATCAAAAGTATAAACAAAAACGACAAAGTTCAAAACATTTACTAAAAACAAAAATGAAAAAAAAAGCAATTAGTGACTGTAAAAAAATATAGTAGGATGTGTAGTAATAAAATGAAATATAAAGGAAAAAATTGAGCCTAATGAATGCACATTATTCCCTTAAAGAAATTATTTCATTCTAGAACCCGAGGTTTAAAGGGAATAGATCCTCTCAGAAAAGAACGATTCTATTCACCAGTGTGTTGATACAAAAACAATGGTGTCAGAAAGTCACTCAACAGGAGTAAAGTACACGAATATTTAATTATGCAGAAGAAAATGAAGTTCAGAATATTCGTTGTTTAAATTGACAGAAAATCACTCCATTTATAGACAACAAAGGGTACTGCGAAATTGTGTCTTATCGTAAAGGTCACAACTCTTTGGACAAGTCACAATATTCATTAAAGTTACAATTTTTCATAAAAGGTGCAACTCTTCATAAATATCACAACTCTTCATTAAAGTTGCAACTCTTCATAAAAGTCGCAACTCTTAGCAAAAGCTGCAACTTTCCATAAAAAGTTGCAATTTTTCATAAAATTTGCAATTTTTAATAAAAGGGGAGGCTAATTTTGAAAATAAATAAGTTAAAAGAGAATCTTGGTTTGTGGTAGCGCCAGATAGGCAGGCCTAGGGTTCTCTTTTATATAAATATATGATTTTATCCAACTCGATGTTCAACAGTATTCTAAAATAGTGTAATAATTCTCAATAACTGTAAAGATGTTTCAATTCATAAAAAGTATCCCACTCTAGTAATAATTTTAAAAAATTTCACTTTGAGCCTATGCTCTGTAACACTACTTTGGAATTTAACTGGACTAATCTAACTTTACTGAAAACTTCCCCATAATTTTTTGAAAATTTTATTATGCTTTCCAAAATATAAGATGAACTTTCTTTTAATTTAAATATGTTTTATTTAGGAAATTTTTGTTACTTTTTTTTTTATAAAATATGTATTTTGTTATTTAAAAAATACACTTTCTTGAAACTCTTCTAAAATAGTGCACTTGAAACTAAATATATTTTCTTTAACTCTTTCTTGAAAGATTTCTTTAAAATCTTAAAATATACTTTACTCTTGAAAAAATGCATAAGAAATACTATGACAAGATTTTCAATTAACTTTATCTAAGAGAAGGATCACGTAGTAGAATAGCATGAATCCTATATCAATCAAGGGTCATTAATTGGACATAATTCATAAGCACTTAAAATAAGAACTTAGATTAAGGACTCAAAGTCTATGTTGCGTCGTCCTTACTCTCAAGATAACTTAGAGATTTATGAAAAAAAAGTAACAACGTAGAAGGTGATTGAACTATAGGGAGAGTGCTGAGCATAAGTTCGCTATAAGCCAATCCTTCTATTGAGTGTATTGTGCCGTTTTTAAAGATGAGAGAATAATTTATCGAAGAGAATGGTATGATGATTTTTTCTTCAAATTATTTGAACTCGGTAGAAAATGAACGACGACGTAAGTAATTGAAGTAGGTCAACAACTCTAATACATATTAGCAAAATATTTGGGCTCCTTCATCTTCGAGGTAAGAACACGACAAACAAAGTCCTAGTTCTTTTTAAAAACATGAATTGATAATACTTTTTCATATATATGTGCTTGAGTTAGTCTTCTGCTTATAGTCACGCAGGATAAGGGTTCACTTAGGGAACAACAATGGTTCTCGAATGTCGGCCATATCCAGGGTGTAGGCTCGGGTCGTGATAGAAACGCTCCAAGAAGGCAGCCTCAATAAAGTCTAACTCACAAGCGGTGTTCCCTCATCTCAATTCTTTTTCCGTTGATCAGACCAGATTCTAGAGACACCCTTAATTTGGTACGCAAGTAGTTCCACCCTCTCAGCATCAACAATATGCATAATCTAAAAAATCTTCAAAATCTCTTCAACACATTTTTATGGATCCTCAGTGACACTTGAACCAGTGAAGCTTGGAGGATTCATCCATAAGAACTCACAGATCCTTGAATTATCCAGTTCATATTGATTCTCACTCTGTCCAACATTATTGGTCACAACATAACTTAACATTCAGATAGCTTCACAGGGCTCAACATTGGGGACCTCTCCTTGGGGTTTCACTCCCATCCGCCTCCCCGGTTCCACGCGCCCTTACTAGTAAAGGCTCCCATTGGGAGAAGCAGAAATTGTTGAGTGAATGGTGCATTAGGAACCTTTTGTTCCTCAGCGTTCCTCCTAGTGGGAAAACCTATGACATCTCTTTGTAGAGGCACGATCTTAAAGACATGTGCAAGCACGAATTTGAAGAATATTTTTAGCGATAGACTCTATCACATGAAATGAGTATGAAATAAGTGAGATAGTTCCTAAATGTTGCAGCCTCTTAATTATAGATGTGGCGCACTTTACATCGATATTTAGAACTCTAGCGACACGACTTCATAGAATCCCTAGGACTCTTGAGTCTTATTCTTTGTTACCAAGTTTGTAACACTCTGAGCCTACACCCTGCACAGGACTTGCACTCGAGAACCATTATTGTCCCCAAGCTAACCCTTGGGTATTACAACCCTCAAAATGAACTAGGATAAATTAGAGCTTCACGTAAGTTTATTGAGTTAATAACTTGTTAAAATGATGAAGAGCAACTTTTCAAGTCATTTTTAAGGATTTTCCAAGTCAAACGTCAAAGGACGACCTAGACGTCCGAAAACTATTCTTGTGTGTGCTAGTGTAATTTTGTCTATTATTTATGTTTTTAGGTGTTGTTTGGAGTTTAAAATCAGTTCGGATGACTCTAACACCTATAGGGACATGTTTAGGGTCAAAACATCTGGGCACGATTCCCTAAGGACAAACCAAAGGGTCCTTGAGGAGGACCCAAGGTTTGGAAAGAAGCCTAAGGCAGCAACAAAGCAGCCTATTTTTGGAACTGCCTGCGCGCCGCGTCTCTGCCACTTAAAATACAAAAAATTTACCGTGCAACGCAGGCTTAAGATGAACCATTTTGCCTCAAATTAAATTCCAGAACCAAAATTTGGAGGTGTCCCCGTGACGCGCAGCCGTGTCCCAAATTTAGCCGCGTCGTTTTAAAGTCAAATTAGACTTGGTTAAAAGGTCCAATTAGCGAAGGGATTTTTGGGTAATTTTGGAGATTTATTATAAACAGTTTTTGAGTCACTTTTACACCAAATCCACCAATCAAAATAAAACCGTCAAGTTGAAAAATCAAAATCTCTCCATTCTCTCTCTCCAAAACCTCCATGTATGAGCTTTGAAGCTCCAAGGAAAAAGGTCAAATTCTCCAAATTTCAACCCTAATTTCGTGGATAGATTCTCAATAAATTATGGTCATTTCATCCTTGATTCTTCTATCATCTAAGGAGCCAATTTAAAGGCTTTTCAAAAGATCTCAAAAATCACAAAATCATATTTCGAATTATAAGCATGGGTTCTTGCATGAAAAGGTTTAAATTGATGATTTATGGAGTATTCACTGTTAATTGATGGTTTTATGATAAAAAATTCCATGAACCAGTGTATTCATTGAATTCCTAATTTTGGCTCTAAAGTGGGTGTATTGATCATTACTTAATTATGTTATATTCATGTTTAGATTGTTATGGGCTATTGAACAATATATTGATCATTGTTGGAATTGCTCATAGTTTGATTTATAGTTTTTATATCTATAGTTGGCTTTGTTGAATCATTGATATGGATGGATTGAGGTCTAGTCTTATGGATATTGTAATTGGTAAGTTCTATTAATTTGTGGAATTGTTGGAGATGATGAAGGATGGTAATTTTGGCTATTGTATGGTGGTGAGTTGACCTAATTTTTTATAATCTAATGTAGAATTGATATCTAATTGCTATTGATTGGTATGTTCCACTTATGGTGGTTGTGTTTAATTGTTATTGTTATGATCATGGCCTTGTCGACATTATTTTATGAATAGTAGTATTATCATGTTATGGTATATGTGAATGTATAAGGTGAAGGTACTCATATAATGTCTATATGATCTTGTCTGGGTGCTATAATGATATGATAGAAAGTACTTCTTGTCTAAATGTTGAGATAGGATGATGAAGGAATAAGAAGAGTCTTTATAGAACGATGTTGTATCTTGTGTTAGTAGACTTAGTTATCCCTACTTGGTACTTGAATTGTATTGAATGAGTGTATGAATGAAGTATAAGATCGATAGACCTAAAGTAGGTACCCTTATATGAAAGACTACTGTAAAACCTTGAATACGAAAAGAAGGTTAAGAATGTGAAACCTTGAATATGAAGAGAAAGTTAATAAAGAAGCTTTGAAGAGGTAGACCTAAATGGTGCCTCCTCCTTAAGTGGAATGATGGACTTAGAGGTAGGTTGGCCGGAATGACATAAAACCATATTTAAAGAAGTTATAAAAGCTATCCAAATGAACATTGGTTGGCAGCCCTAATGGATACATCCTTAGAAATGGTATTATGAGTTGGTAGGGCTTAGTGATGGCACCTTCTCTAGTACACTTATTTGAATGAACTTACTTTATGAGAACCAAGGCAAAGCACCAAGTGGATATTCTTAAGGGAGTAGCTCTAGTCAAGTATGCGACTAGAGTACAAAGAAACCTTTTTATGTCCCTTAAACTATGTGCCTACATGGGATGCGTCCTTAGTTCTATCCTTGGCAAGTAGAACACCTTCCACAGCATGGGGTTTTGATGACACCGGATTCCATACCTATATAGTAGGTCTATGTCGATTAATGCATATTCTCATCATGTGAGATGTACACTTTAGTTATTAGATAGGTTCTACGACGTGTAGGTAGTGGAATGGGACGCTATGTACACATGGCACAAGTAGGATTTGAAGATGCTAGCGTGAGTTCCCTAGGTTTCCAAGACCATTATGTGAAGTCCCATACTTTTTAGTTGTCTCCTAAATGGCTTAAATGAATAGTGTTCACTTAGTAAGGCTGTATTGAATTAGAAATATCCTTATCTTTGGCAGTCTTAAGGAACACCTAAATGTGTATTGAAGAGGTTGTATGAGCGGTCTCTTCATGTCTTACTTAGGTGGGTCTTAGGATAATATTAGGTAGAGGGTTTTTATGGATAACACATTACTTAATGATTGTGGTCTTACCTTATATGTGTGAATATTGGCTTGAAGATGTTTCTTGTACTTGATTTATAAGATTTTTACTAAAAGAGCATGAAAAGGATATCTATAAGTAAATGTACCTTTTGCATGGTTTTCTTGCATGTTCTCCATACTTAGTCCGTTAATTGTGCTAATTCCATATGTTTCTCTATGTCTACAAGTGTAGGTGGCAAATGAGGATTTCTAGAAGTTGAAGCTTTGAAGTAGATTTCTCTCAAAATTAGTATGTCCTCATATGATCGAGGACATGGACTATGTTTCTAATTTTCTTTCATTAAAGACTTTGTATTAGACTTCGAGTTTCTTTTCAAATTGATGAAAGGGTTGTGACCCTAAGATATTGACTTGTGTCTAAGATGACTTATGATGCGACTTAGTTTCTTTCTTATGTTTTATAAAAGAATTTGCTTTTTGACAATTATTGTGAAAAGTTTTAGTCCCGCACTATTTTTCATACTTATGTAATGAATGTATGCTAAAAAGGCTTGTATTGACTTCCGAGAGGTCGAGTACGCTGTGTGGAGACTTGAGGGGGTACTCCCAGGTCGTTAAGTTGGGGTGTCTTAATTCTTAGTGGAAGTCTTACTCATGATAAAAAAATACTTTAAAAAGTAAACTGAAATCTCTATAAAACTTAGAATGTATAAAGAAATATTCACCAGACAAAATGACATTCAAGTCTCAAACCTCAAAACAGGAATTTAGAGAGTTTAGAACTAACATCAACTATTGCTATGAAGCCTGTAACAAGTGAGATGGATGTCGGGACAAGACCCACAACATCCTAATTAACTGAAATGATAAGGTAATGAAAAAAGTTTCCTCCGAAAGCAAGGGGGCTAACTAATAACTCTGAAGCTCAAGCATTATAAAAAGATGCAGGCTAACTGAGATCAGTACATTGAATGCACAAGCATGCCAGGGGAATTCTAAAACAAGATATAAGCTTGAAAAGGGAACTGAAAGAACAAACATGATCTCAACTCAACTAAAATCATTTCAATATAAAAGAGTGTAATATATGCAATATAAAGAAAAGCTTTAAAACATGGATAACAACTTTGTGTATTGATAAATACAATTGTAACTATGTTCGTATGCAAAGATACAATATATACTATGTTTGGATGTAAAGCACAACTAACTCTGTGTGTATAAGAAAACAAAATACTTCTGGGGGAGTTTCTCTAACCGAAAACCATTACTTAAGAGCTATGTGATGATACATCATTTTGCCTCACTCAGCCAGGGCCGTCCTATACCTTGTCAGGGGTATAGAACCTGACTATTAAGTGGAACCACTAGTCTATGCTGAAAAGCACTAAGGAATTTCTAAAATGTATGACCATTTTCTACCAATGATGTCTATATGATTTATGAGATATAGGAATTATCTGAACTCTCCCCTATATCGATGCTCGATACTACTCCCAAAATATACTAGCTCATATGTTTTAAAACATAAATCTTTCTGTGGTTTAGATGATTAATATAAACTATCCCAAAGACTCTCAAGGAAATCAGTGGTTCCTCTCTTGCTTAATGGTGAAAGCATTTACTCTTTACTGAAAACTAGCTCAAAGGATTTTTTGGAAATTGATGTTTCCTTTCTAGTTTAAATGCGAAAATATTTACTCTTTGGGAATAAATAGTTCCCATATACTCTTTTGAAAAAATAAACTACACTTTTTACTATTTACTCAAGTCTTAAAAGATGTTTAAAGCATTTTAAGAAGACTTCTTGAAAATATTCTAAGAACTCTCTAGACTTGACTATTAACTTTCTTTGAATTTGAAGTTATGAATTCAAGGTTATGAATTCATGTTTATGGATGATATCTTGATCTTTAGACGTACCTTAGAATGTATAAATAATTAGTACGATTCAAGGAAACTCAAACAGAAAGAAGTGGGAAAGGGTAGAAAACTTCGCGACCTTGACACTATAGCAGTGTCGGGTGACAAAGGTAAAACTACGAACCTGGGGTTGGGGCGCTCTGAGTGGCGCGACACCCCAGAGTCCAAGCTGCGTAAATTTATATGGTTCGCTTTGAGTGGTGCAACGTCCCACACTAGTTCCCCATTTTTTATGACTTTTCTTGCTCGTTTTTCGACCCTAATTTGTCTTGATTTAATTGGTTCTTTCCCCAAGCACTTAGATTCAAATACCCAAATAAAGTATATGAGAACTAAAACTAACTTCAAATCTCATGAAACAAACTCAAGAACTACTCAACAACTCAACAATCAAGAACCCAATAGAAACTTCAATACACTGCATCAAGAACTCAATTTCTCTACCTTTAAAAACCTGAATATGCTAAGTAAATCATTATTGGCGCATGGGTGAACGAACCCAATGCTATGTGATCTCACTTACCTCATAGGGGTTACGCCTTTGCGAAATCCACAAGCTAAATTTCAAGAATGTTATGAATCCTTGGCTTTATCTCCTCTCTTCTCTAAAAATCCTAGCTTAACTTTTATGAAGCGTAAACTGAAACAAATCAGTTAATACCCCAAATAAATTACTAAAAATTGATTCCATTAATTGGGTCATGAAAATACCAAATTACCCCTTTAAAACCCGGTTAACTTTTCTTATCTAAACATCCCAACTTTGAAAGGACATTTCTCCCTCAAACGAACTGGAAAATTATCAAACTCGGTGGCATTGGAAAAATAATTCAAAGAACTTTAATTTGATATCTTACCGCACACATAAATCACCATGTATTGAGAGAATTATCGTTTTAAGTTGATCCAAAAATTATATTTAGCAAAACTTGCCAAACTTTTCAAATTTGATTATTTCCAAAAATGGCTTCTTTTTAATTCTAGTTCTTTCAAATAGAGGGGTGTTACAGTTATGAAGATTAGAATAAATAAAATTGAGAGTGGTTGAGCATTTCTTTTCTTCAGTATGATATCGTCGTTCAAAAATAACAATTGTTCTTCCCATTATTTTTCTCAATTCTTTTTCAGGCTTGTACACATTATGAACTTTTATTTTAAGCAATGTAACAGAATTTAAAGATAATCTTCATTTCATCTTGGATCTTAATTTGAACCATCTTCTTTATACCTATGTTATATCACTCTGATATATGAAATCTTATATGAACTTGAGACTTCATATATATCTTGGTACTACATAATTAATTGATATTCCTTAAGTAACATATTGATCTTGATCTTCTCTTTTTGTATTTTGATTTGGGTAACTTATTTTCTTCCATATGTATCTTTTCTTGAAATGCCATCTCATAACATCTTCCTTTCTATATTGGTTTAGATCTTCACCAAATTCTTCTTCATTAAATATTTCTTCACCAAAACAAAATTTACAAGTAAATGTTCTTTTATTAAATTAAGACAATTTGTTATCATCAAAATTATTATGTTAAACCTTAAACCGAATACTTTCTTAAATATAATCAAATTACACTCCTCCCAACACCATCTTTACCTAGTAATTCAAGGGAAATTCTTTTTTCTTAAAAAAAACTACCTTCACTTGGTAATAATCCCCCCCCCCCCTTCTCTCTTTCTCTCTGCATGATTTTTCATTAGATACACATTTCCCTTTCAGATTTGCTGCTCACTGGTAGAGATGTCAATACTGGTTTGTCCATCCCATTGTGGGTAGCCTTTACATGCTTTAAAACTATACGGGTCATGTCGGGATGGTCCATTACCTTTGCGGACATAAAAATAGTCAATTCAACCACAAATACATGGGTTAAGGTAACGCCGGGCTAGTCCAATTTTTAAAAATTATATAATTTTTTTCAAAGTTTAAATTGTAATTTTAAAATGTTAACATAACCAGTGGCGGAGCCACATATAGTGAAGGGGTGTCGACCGACACCCCTTCTTCAGAAAATTATGTTGTGTAGCTAGAATTAAAATATTTTTTTATGTATATCTATATTACATACTGACACTCCTTGGCTTCTACACGGTTTTATTTCTTTATATTTTGACACCCCTTAGACCAAATTCTAGCTCCGCCATTGATAAGATACTATTACATGGTATTACGTCTTGTTAACCAACTCTCACATTCACAAATTAAATGATTTAAAGTAATACATTACATTTAACTTCAAGTAAAATTTTATTTTTATGACTTCATTATGATAATATTGTCATTTTTAAAAGATCACAGGCATTTAAACAACAACAACAACATGCTAGTGAAACTTCATTCAGTGAGGTTTATGGAGGGTAGAGTGTACGTAGACCTTATCACTACCTCATGGAGGTAGATAAGTTATTTTAGAAAGACTCTCGCCTCAAGCACATCAAAACCAAGTAAAAAGATGAAGAATAAAATGAAGAATCATACAAAAAATGTAATTTTTATACTTTAACTTCGTGATATTTATATTCATGGTTTAAGACTTTAAGTTTAAATTCCTCTTGTTAGTTTTTAGTAATCTATTTTACTTTCATTTTATTTTAACTTTTTATTTGCCGCACGGGCTGGCCCAACTCATATTGTTCAAGCTCCATAGGCTAATGGGCTTATTCAGGTTGGGCTAAAGAGCCCTATTTTTAAAGGGCTCTATAAATTTTAGCACGGACCTATTAAAACACGAGTTGAGCCAGACTTAACCCTAATTGACGTCTCTATTCACTATTGATGTTTACATTATTTTCAAGGACTCAAATTAGGTTAGTCATGAATTTTTTTTTTCATAGATTATTTTTAATTGATTTTTTCAATATTACTCAAGTGACAAATTCAAGTTAAGTTTGCTATGAGCTTATCAATTTCTAATTAATTTTTCCTTTGCTACTTAAGTGACAAATTCTATTTGAGTTCTGCTCGATTAATTAATCTTAAATTATTTTTTCTTTGCTGATTAAGTTATAAATTCAATTTAGCTTAGGTTTCAAGTTTTCCCAAAAGATCAATATTTTTTTTATTGATTTTCCTTTTCTGCTCAAATGGAAGATCAAATTAGGTTAGGTTTGAGTTTCTCTGAATAAATCTTTTTTTATTGATTTACCTTTTAGTGCTGATGTGACAGATTCAACTTAGTTTGAAGTATTTTCTTGATAGATCAAATTTTTAATCGATTTTTCCTTTGTTACTCAAGTGATAGATTCAACATGGTGTTTATCTTCTCTTAATATATCAAAAAGAATATCAATAGATCAAGAATATTTTTTTTGATGTATTAAGAGAAGGTCAAACTTAACCTAGGTTCACCCTATATTTTTTTCTCGATGGGATTTGAACCTTCGTATCCATTCCCATAGGTGCAAATTAGACAATCACTCAGCACATTTCTTCTTGCTATCAATATTATTTATATTCTTGTTCAATGAAACCTATTGAGTGAGCTCTAAAAACTCTTTGGTTCCAAAAAAAAAGCTTCAGTGGTGTCGCTTTACTCTAATCTTAATTGTTTTCTAATTTCTCATCAACTAAGTCAGATTAATTATTCTAATTAAATTTACAAAATGGAGGACAAAAGTTCCCTAATGGTCCATCACATGTCCTCAGAAGAAACCTCAACTTTCCCGTCAACTATGTCTGCAGCTAAGGTAATACTCAGTTCTTTGGCGTATATGTTTTAAAAATGATTCGGCCATATATTGGACTGTTACTTAGAAATATTTTGCATAACCTCAATATAAGAGTTTATATTTTTGCTAAAAGCGTATCAACCATGAATGCTGAAATAGGAAAGTCCATTATAGTGGACAATATCAAAGAGCATAAGAAGTAAAAGAGGAGCAAGAATAGAAAAGCATGCGAGAAAAGTCAAGATACTGGTCTTGAAGAAAGAGATTCTTCAACACAAGAAAACTATGATTTGTACGAAATACAGAAGGAACTTTCCTCTTTCTGGTTTAAACTTGTACCACATGGAGGAAACTAAGTACCAGCCACATCACTCATAAGTTTCTTGTCTCATTGATCTGACACAACTTTATTAGTTCTTTACTCTTGGCAGGAAGGGACTTAGATTGCCTCCCCTTGACAGGTCTAATATCCATCTCAAGTATGATTTTCCATACACAACATTGATTAAAACTTATGCTCATCAACACGTAAAATGAAATGAGTGATTCCGCATCATTTGCAGGGACAATAACGTCATTGTAACTTTTATCCAGAAGTTCATTGCACAGAAGCTAAATTTGAATGATCATACTGAGGTAATGATTTTATAAGCTAATTATGCATTTCCTTCAACTAGTTAGTTATATAAAATTCAATGTAAGGCATACATATACTAATGCTTGCTTAACATAGATAAAGCAAACCTATGTTAAAACAGTTAATGATCTCGAATTACAATGACGAAACAAACATTAATAGGATAGTGAAACAGATTCTTATTATATTCTACGTGAAGATATGCTGAAAATATTGTCACAATACTGCTTTGCCACTAAATCATCTTTATATAATTTTGTGCAGTTTGATGTTGTTTGTTGCGGTGAAAAGATGAATGGATATATGACGCTCAAGGACATTCAACTTAGATGGAAGTCACACGTTCCCAATTATGGAGAGGGAAAGGTAAAATGGGAGTTGGAGCACACTATGACTCAACAAGGATACACCTGAAGCAAGAAGCTTCAAACTCCACCCAAAAAATAAGAAGGTCTACTGGGATCATGGCATAAAAGAAGTGAACTTCCTTTATCACAACAAACTTAATGACTTATCAGTCGATAAATCTTGTACTTGCATTATTATCAGCTAACGATTTATTCTTTTGTCTTGTATTTCCTAGTTTCCTGCCAAATACTATGGTATGAACTTCTATATTTAAGTTTTTTTTCAGAATGCATCTTATAGTAAGTGGGGTTTTCTGAACAAAGTCTCAGTATCATTAAAATCGTGAACAAAGTCTCAGTTGTATTCTTTGTGAATAATATTCACAATCACACTCACCAACCACCATTAATAACCACCTATGTCATAAAAACTACGTGAACTATTTTCTTGAAATTTAACTTTTATCACTCTAAATATAAAATCTTTTGTGAACTTGAGACTTCAGACATAGCTTGGAACTACATAATTCTTTGATTTCCCTTTTGTAGAATGCAAGCTATTGATTGCATTTCACCAAATAGCATCTGACACTCTAATCATCTCTTCAATATTGATTTGTCTCCTATATTTTAAAATCTCATGCTCATCACCATATAAAAAGGAATGATCGGTTTTGCAACATTTGTAGGGCCAGTAGCGCTATTGGCACTTTGTCATATTAACCACAAACAGTCATATCAAACATTGATTATTTATAATTCAACATAACAATATTAACTCCTCTAGTAGTTCCAATGCTAGTTCATTCATATATAATTTTACGAAACTTAATGAATGTTTGAATCTGAATGATTTAGACCTTATGTCATAGATTACATTTGTTATCATTAAGATTTCAACATTTAAATCATCAAAATCTTGAACAGAGTCTTCATATCTTTTGTGGGTAATTACCACTCTATCCACAATCACTAACCATCACCATTATCGTCGCCAATCACCAGCCACCTTTGTTATTACAATCACTTTTAGCAACCAACATCACTACAATTAACTTTATACAAGCTCATTCAAAGGCAAATATCATTACATGTTCTATCATACATAAATACTTACTGAATTCAATGTTTGGTGCAAAATTATATTTTACTTATTGGTTTGAACCCCTATTATATTTCTTGATAAAGGTACAATCATTGAGTTCAAAACGGATCATGAGCTAGATTTGCTTCGTCTAGCTTCATTTTACGTACCTATCCTCTAGGAAGAGACCTTGTAACACTATACTTGTAGAATGTGGTGATTAGGAATACAGGGTGGGGTTACAATGGTTCTTAATAACTTGGAAAAAGTTTTTTCCTACTCTGTCCCATTTTTTGTTACCATATTGTTCTACTTATAACAACCCTAACCCACATGACAAACTCTATATAATTTAGTATTCTCTTCTCTGCTCTTTTTTTAAATTTAACTAGCCTACCACTTCATCTTGCTTTTGATATTCAAAAAAATTGTTTTGTCCTAAATAAAACTCTGTTACACCACCCTAGTTATGAGTTTCTCACAACGCACCACCTACCCACTACCATATTTTTTATTGTGCTGATTTTCTTTTCATAATGAAATGATATAAATTAACGGGAAAAAGGAGATTATAAGATGTGGAATCATGATAAAAGTTTGACAAAATTCCTCTCTAAATTAATTATCTAAAATGCTTTATTTTCCTATAGTAATAATAACATATATACCATATTTCCTTTCGAGCAAAAAAGTTTTACTCTCCAAAGCTTAAAAGTATATAATCTTAAAGAACAATTCATAAATGAAAGAAACCATTTAAGATTCCATATCACCCACTAAAAACAGAAAGAAATTACGTTGATATGAAATCATAGTAGATTGCTTACTATTAATGTGCATATCCCCAATTTATTTATGAACATAATTTAAAACTCATTTTTGAAGCTAAGGAAAAATCTTATAATGTCAACAAAAAATTCTAATTTCTTGTTGCTTGTGATGATTGAGATGTTGCTGTCATTTGAGCCAAGATGCTAGCATATTGTATAACAGTGTGTTGAGAAGTGTATTGATCAGAGATGCCAAACTCTGAAAATTTTGGTTCAACATGCATAAAATAACCCAGTAATGATCTTTTTCCAAGAGTTTCCTTCCATATCTTGAAAAAATCACTCATGATCATATGTGATGTTTCCCATGAGGAAATCGGAAGATACTCCATCTACAAAAGAAACAAACATCTTATGAGGCAAACATGCTCATAATCGAAACTGCTTAATATTTATTAATATGACTATCATTTCGTATTAATAAAAGGACAATAATAGAATCCTTCTCCATGCGGAGTAAAAAAACATAATATTAAAACATAGCTACATTCTAAAAAAAAGTCATAACCACATAAAAAACTTCAACTGAGAATAACTCTCTAAAAGTATTTGAATACCTCCATAACTATTTCCCTCAAGTTCTCATAATTTATTGGAATAGTTTTGCCTACTCAAAGTCGGGATTCACCAATTTGATAATGAAACCCCTTCATCAGTCAAACAATTTAATGAGTGTTTATGAAGACAAAATTCTTATGGTCCTATATAAGTATATCATCCACTTAAAGTAAGAAGAATAATTTGACGATCTAAATAATGCACTCCTTACAATGAACTGCAACCTTCATTCTGTAAGATAGTAAGTTCTCCGTTATCTTCTGCATTGATGATTGTGCTTCCACAACTAGTCGTTTCCTATTAAGTGTCATGTAAAGTTTGTTGGGTTGTTCATGAAGTGAAACCCCCCCAAAAAGGGGAAAATTATGATGCATTTGCTTGTTCTAGTAAAAGAAAAAAAATAAATCAGCAATCAAATCTTGTATATGGCCACAAATAAAAAATGTCCCGACTCATATCGTCCTGATTGATACCCACACTAACACTCCGGTGGGAGAACCACTATTACAGCCCAAACGAAGCAACTAAAGTTGTAACTAAGGCAATTAAGTCAAATTCTAAGGAAAGAAAATAGAGTTTCCATATATATATATATGTGTGTGTGTGTGTGTGTGTGTGTGTGTATATATATATGTGTGTGTGTGTGTGTGTGTGTGTGTGTCTGTGTCTGTGTGTGTGTGTGTGTGTGTCTATATATATATATATATATATATATATATATACATATATATACACACACACAGATTTATATATATATATATAAGAGAACCCTATGCCCGCCTATGTGGCGCCACCAAAAACACAGTGGGGAAGCTAGGAATTTTACGAAGGGTGTCCAAATATTACATAAGTATTTTTTTCGATGAATAGATGCATTGAAAAAATTAAAATTAAATTACACAATTTTAATATTACTTTTTTTTACGAATAAATGTTCCAAAATTTAAAAATCAAAATGCATAATATTAGCTATAACATTTGTATTTAATTTAATATAAAGTGAAAGAACAAAGCAAAAATAAAAAAAGAAGAGGGGAGCATTAAGCTTAACATGAAACCATTTTTAAGTTTCAAGCTTTCACTAATCTATGGTGATGACGACAATAACGAGAAATGAATAATGGAAGCAAATCAAATGATCGGTGTTCTCTTGTTCCCTTTTAACGGTTTTATAGATATAGTTTAGAGTTTGTTTACTTACTTTAAATAAAATAATTACATTTAAGTTTTTATTTCAAATTTTAATCAGAGGAAATAAAAACTCATTCATAAAATTCAGTTAGCTACTAAACCTAAATTTTTAATTAAGAATGTAATTAATTAGTTTAGACAATTAAAGAAATAAGTTAATGGATAATAAAATAAATTGTATTTAAAATTAAATTTTATTTAAAATTTTAATGGGAGGAAATAAGAAGTCAAATTTTTTGAAATTCAATTAGCTAGTAAACCTAATAAAATAAAAGTGTTGTATTTAAAAAAATGCAGTTGTGGAGATTTGAACCCACAACCTCAAAGTGGGCAGGAGCTTTAAACCGTTGGGCCAAAGCACATCAACATACTCAATATGTCCAACTTAATTATTTTAACCGTCACAAGTAGCATTTTGCTTGTATAGTGTCCAATTGGACACCCTTGGGAAACTGTAGCTCCGCCATTGCACAAACCATAATTCTGTTCAAATTTATTTTATTTTCAAAACTAGACTCTCTTTTTCATGAAAAGTTGTAACTTTTTTTCGAGAAGATTGTGACTTTTATGAAAAAGTTGTGACTTTATGAAGAGTTGTGACTTTTACGAGGTGTAGTGACATTCCCGAAGGGTTGTAACTTTTCCAAGGAGTTGTGACCTTTTCAATAAGACACGATAATCATACTTGTACACTTGGTGTCTATAAAAAGAGGACTACATTGTGCATTCGGTTGGCTCAATTTTTTCATTATGTTTCATTCTATCGTTGCATATCCTGGTATGTCTTTTACAATCATTAGTTTAATCTTATATTATTAGTTGTTGTTTTTTAATATACACTTTAAAATTTGTTGTTTATGTTTATGAAAGATTATTGTTGTTAGTATTTGATAGTACAGATCAAATAACAAATGTTAAATTAATATTCAAGCAAGTTTTCTCTACCGTCAAATTTCTTAATCAACAATGTTATTTCTTCACAAATAAGAATGTGATTTTGTGTTCTTCAGAAAATCCTTTGAGAGTTAATAACTTTGCATGCCTATATTTTTTTGTTTTTGTGTTGTTGTATATTATTACTAAATTTCATCAGTGGATATTATAAGTACTCTAAGGATTGAAAGTTGATTGAAGTGTTAGTCAATTCTTTTATGTATCTTATTTCAAAACATAGGAGCTTTTCTGGTTAGAAAAATATATTATCAGCATTGAATATCTCATAGTTAACTCTGTTTAATGTGTTTTTCTTGCTCTTTTGTTGTCTCCATACAATTGTATTGATTATTTTTTGTTTGGTATGCATCTAATCTCACTATGACAAAGATCTTCGTCCTTTTAATGTTTATTTCCTTTATCATTCGGTTGTTCTAAATACTTTTGGCATAAGTTATGACTATTTTTGTCAAGCTTAATTTGAAGAATATGAAACAAAACCTACTCTGAATAAAATTAGTATCTTAAGCTACAAAAGATATGTCTATTAACATAGATTTGTTATCCTTCATGTCCCATTATTGCTGAGCATATGAATTATCAATGTTTAGAATCATTTTTAATTTTTTACTGTTTGAGAATGTTTCTTTAACATGAATCTAGAATAACATTTTAATCTATGTGTACTTTTGTAATGTAACAATAACACATAAATATTCCAGAAAAAGCTGTAAAGTTGCATTGATGAAGCATTCGAAAAGGCGTTCCGCAGTTCAATGAAGAATGAATTACTATAAGGATCAACAATATTATTTTGTTGTAGTTCCAAATATATTTTTCTCCTTTTATAAACTTTTTTGTTATAATAACAAAGTAATAATAATGAAAATAAGTGAACATTTGACCACAAAAAGTGGATTGTCTCTAAAAATATTATTTATGTTGTTGCGATGTACATTTTTTTCGATCTTAATTCATTTATTACTAATATTTGTTATAAAAAACATTCACATAAAAAATTTTAAACAAGGAGTTATGATAACCATAAAATTATCAAATTCTATATTTTTCATGTATAAATAAAAAGAAATGTTTAATCGCTACATTAAAACATCACTCAGTTTAACAAGACAATTATACCATCACACATTAATATGTTTAATTATGTAAAAGATTAAAATAATTAGATATCAAGTTATTTTTAATCATTAATTATATATTTTCAATTTTTGAGATATGTGATAATTTTAATTTATTTAATTTCTCTAGAAATGTTCTAAAAACATACAAAATTTACTTTTTTTTTCTTATAACATTCAATTATTGGTAAAATTGTTTAAAAGGCTAGAAAGATTTCTTATACCCGCGCGAAACATGTGTAATTACCTAGTATAACTTTAAATGCGAAGAAAATTCTATAACCTTAAAGTCAATACCAAAACATCTAAACAATGAACCAAGTCTAAAAAAGAAGGGACACTACAACAAACTAATGAACTAATCAACTAACTATAAAAAATGTCTAAGTCTGGAAATTGTGGACATAGACGAAAGAGAATTCCATGGCTAACTGAAAGAATGGGCTTTCCCTTGAATTCGAAGCGATGATCATTGATCTTTTAAGAGAGGTATGTTAATAATTGCGTGAAGATGCCCTGTACTCAACAAAAATAAGAGCAAGTGCAGAATCAGTATACAACTATAGTGTACTGGTAGGATCACGAGGCTATCCCACTAGCGCAACATAATCAAGTTAAGAAACTATTATAATCGCATGCATATATATCAACACATACAATATCATCAACATTTATAAACAACTTCACATTTTATATCACATCGTTGGTCCTCTCATGGAACCAAAACTGAAACAGTTAGCATGTCAAAACGTGGAAACTGATCTCCTATTTATGCCAAAATGTGGAAACCGATCCAATATGTATATCGAAATGTTTCAACTGATCCAATAGTTATGCCGGAACATGACAACCGATCCAATAGTTAGCCAAAACATGACAATCGATCCCATAACTAGTTATGCTAGAACGTGACAACTAATCCATTCAACACAACACAATCACAATCAATGTTTTAAAAGACTCATCTAGGACTCGCCCTGGGGCGGGGCTCTAGAAAAACACCTTGAGGCTCAAGTGTTGGACTTAATTCTACAAGAATTCGCCCTAAAAGCCCGATTGTACGCCCAACACCCAACAATCGAGTCTCGCCTAACAGATTTTACACAAATTATGTGTGAAAATCTTTATTTAACAGCGTTGACCCTCATAATTCTTGAATAAATTAATGATACGTAACTTTTAAATTTATAAATATAACAAGATTGAGAGTAACCCAAACAACAAATGTAGTATCACATATTTACTATTTGATAACACTAGAAGGTAATTATATATTACGTAACATTTCACTTAAAAATCTGTAGCGAACTTTTTCTTTTTCACTTTATCATTGGTCTTCATGGTTTTGTCATATGTCTCAAAATTATCATATTTTATTTAACTATTTTAAAGTAATTTTATTTCTATTCATGAAAGAGTGATATTTATACTATAATACTTGTAAATTTAGTGATTATTTTCTTTTAAGGTTGGGGGGTGGGGTGGTAAATTGTATATATATATATATATATATATATATATATATATATATATATAATGATTATTTTATTATTAAAAAATTAAGATGTTAGATTATTTATACTTGTATAGTCATGTTTTATTATTAATTGTGTAATTATATTTCTCAAATAGTAATTATAATACTTTTTTATTTATTATAGATTATTAATACTTATGTCAAATAAAAATCATAATATAATTATATTATAGGTTTTTAATAAAAAATAATTTGTAAAATCATTGAAAGGAATTTAATTAGTAATAAAACTATAAAATTGAATATACATGTGACTACGCCTCGTAGACCATGGGACTTACGCCATATGTCACGGGGTTTAGTCCTCTACTCACGCCCCTGCCTTTTAGACCACTGATCACAATCACAAGTATATCTTTAAGATCATACATATAAGTCCTGATTTCATGGCCAATCATCATTCATCTATTTCATTTACAACAAGTGTGATCAACATAATAACATTCATCATATATTATTATAAGTAGAAATATGCAAAGCTCAAAGTTGAATTACCTTTTTACCCTTATATTAAAATAATTAAAACAAATGTTAAAAAATATAATTAAATTAATAAATAATTCATTTAAATTAGTGCATCAATCAAATTCACATTAATAATTAATGTCTCTTTTGTTGTGAAAATCAAGAGTATTTGAAGAGTATTTCTTTGAAATAAATTTAATATGGACTAAAATCATCGAACTAATTTAATGCAAACTAATTTTACCTACTCAAAAGTCATCCTAGCTATTACTATAAAATACCTAGCATGGTCTTCATATAAGTGATAAGAGGAGGATGAGAGATTTTCAAGCAAATTAATCTAGCTCATCATTTTGTATTTTAGTAATTTCATTTTATTTTTATCCACTCCTCCTTGTCAAGCTTAAGTATTTTATACATCCTTAATTTAATATTTTGGTCGATTTACTTTTTTATGATTTTGTTTTTCGATTGGAATATCTTGTGTCCTAAATGAAAATTAGTGATATGCAATTCATGTTCTATTATATTTATTAATTATTGATGAAATTCATAATGAAAGATTAATAAGTTAATTTCATATGCGACTATCGATATAGTGTTGTACTTTAGTTTAAATATATTTTTGAGATTATTATTTAATAGTAATGAGAGGAATAACTAAATGAGAAAAATTACATCTGATTTTTTAAAAATGTTTTTTCATTTAACTTTTCGTTTATATTGTAAAATATATTGATCTTATAAGTCTATTATTTATTTGTGTAAACATTTATTCTTCGAATTGACCGTATATCTAGAATAAGTCATTTTGAAAATTTTGTGTTGCTCCATTTATATTAATTATTCAAAGAGAAATTTTATGAAAAAAGACTTTTATTCTTTTCTTTTTTTAAATCATATGTACAATATTTCTCTTAGGTTATGTATATGTGATACAATAATAAAAATAATTAGCATAATAATCATGATGATGGTTGCAGGTGTGTTTCGTAATATATCAAGTGTTTATATCATTTGCATATGCACAAAATTAATGATGTCTTTTAGAACTTATAAATTTTATGCATCAAACTTCTATTTACTCTTATGAGAAGCTACTTATTGTTGATGCAAAATTTTAAATATGGCTAGAAAATTGTAAACTCCGGTTTCCTGATTATTGGTTGGACCTATAAATAGTGAAGTAGTAATTGTCCAAATTAGAATGTCTACTTTTGCCTTAGAGATATTGTATTATTTAAGAGGATGTGATATTCTTATGCCTAATTATTGAATGTTAATTATTACTCATACCCTTAATTATTTATAATTGAAAGTTGAATATGAAGATTCTCTCCACTATGTTGTAAAAATAATTTCAGAATTAAAATTTCAATATGCTTTTTAAGAGCCACTTTACAAAGATTTATGTTATATGCATAGTTCAACATGGAAGAAAAGAGAATGAGAAACTGCAAATGAAGGATAACAAAAAATGCTTAAGTATTCACAATATATATTTTTATTTAGTGAAATAAATCTAAATGGTAAAACTAATATTGTTAATTACAGCATTTTGTATTTTACAACTCAATTTTTTTTACTATATAGAAATTTAACAACAAGGGACAAACGTGCAGCGCACGTTTCCTGTAACTAGCATACATACAAGTATCATAATGAAGCAAGAACAAACATATATCACACAATCATAGAATCACAACCATCATCTACCTCGAAAAAAACTTTAAATTCTAAGAAACTTGATCTTTCCCTTTCCGAATTCGTTCCGTTTTTTCTTGGTCTAATACAATCATAATAACATGGGAATAAACAAACAATGGTTAATTATTAAAAATTATAACAATTATATGAACCCTAGACCAAACCCACAGTCCCGATTATCCAATTTAGGATTTTTACCACAATAGAATCTATAACAAAACCCTTCTTCATCAATATTAATCCATTCTATTACATTCAAAGGGTCGAAAAATGAATTTGGGGAGTGAAAAGATAACATTTAGCCTTAAGAATGGTGAAAATGAAGTAGGAGCCCTGGGGTTTAAAAAAGTGCATAATGAGGTTGTTTAGAGGTTTACTAACACCTTAAGTCGCGTCGGGTCTGACACAACGACACCTATCCCGCTATATCGACTTCTTTGGAGCAGTGAAAAAAGTCCATAGCGGCATTTCTGAAATACTGAGATATTTAAATGAATTCAAAATCTCATTTCACACCACACCTCTAACCCATGATGATAAATAAATACCCTTTACGCTAAGATCGATTCGGGAATATCTACTCACCCGAATGAAATTCTGTAAAGTCATATGAGTACTTTAACGAGTTACATACCTATTTATGCCATCAAAATAAAAATCAACTCTGTAACACCCTAGAAAATGTTTGAATTAAGACTCGAACTGTCCTTTGTTGTGTATGAGATTTTTACCAAGGAAATTAAAAATTCTTAAGTATTAAGACTTGTTCACTAGATGTAGCACCTTCAGTTCTAAACGAACTAAATTAGAAATAACAAAAATTTGAAATTTGGAGAGTTAAGCTACGTATGAATTTTGGGTTAACATCAAACGATCATAATTCTTAGAACATAATGATTTAGGTGTTATTAAAGATACCTTAGGAAATATCTTTTAATCATCTTTCCAACGCCGCTGAGTTTTCTAAATTCGGAGTTCGGATGAGTGAGATATGCCCTTCTGAAGTTAAGTTGTCCAGTTAATGAAAGTTACCCAAAAATAGTAAGGGGTATTTTGGTTTTTTCCTTATCTAATCAGATTTAATTTGTCTTTAGTAAGGGAGTAAGGATATATTCCTATTAGGTTAATTTTTATAATCCTAATATACCTAAGGTTTTAGTTGAGAGTTAAGAAGAGAAAATAAAAGAAAAGAGAAGAAAAAAGGAGAGGATCAAACGTTCATTGAGATTCTTGCGTCTTGTTGCAGAATTTCTTTATGGTTTAATCCCAACGAGGTATGTTAGCTTCCATAGTGTTGAGTTTGTTCACCCACACTCCAAACATGTTATTTTCAGCGTGATTTCACTCTAAAAGGTTGAAGGATTTAAGTACTAGAGAAGTGTTCTTGAAGTTCATCCTAAATCTTGTTTTGTTGGGGTTTTGATGATTTATTGAGATAAAGTTGATTTTTTGAGTGGACTAGTGTGTACTTAGGTTTGGTAATTTGATATAAGGAAAAATTTAGAAAAGAATCAATTAAAAGCGATTTAGAATTAGAAAACGAGAGGAGAAATTCATCGAACTTGACCTGCGAATAGAATGGTGCGGCGCGACCCAGATGGGCCCAAAGGGATAGGAAACGCCTATGCAGTGCGCCCATATGAAGCCTATGAAGTTAGAATCTTGCGCCCCGCCCCCCAAACGCGCTAGGGTCGCCTGGCCTCACTCCTTTTTTGTCGGTTGTCACGTTTGAGCTCATATAAAGTTTATCTTCATCCCATTCGTTTCTAATCTACTTCAACAAAAACCTAGAGATCATTCATAACATGATAATAAACTTGAATTCATTATTCAAATTCAACGTAAAGTTAAGAATTAAGTCTTGAGAGTTCTTCTGATCAGTTTGAGAAAGTATCTTTAAGTCCTTTATAAGAGTTTAAGTCCTTTATAAGAGTCTTCTATTACTTCTTGTAACTTGTTTCAAGACTCGAGAAAGTGAGTATGAGAAGGATGAGAATGTATTCTTGAGACTATTTTTTCATTACAAAATATCATGTACCATAACACTTGAACTAATAATTCATATTCAAGAGAGAGAGTTAAGGATAGAGTTCAAGAAAGTCTATGAGTTCAATTGTGAATTCTTTAAGATCAACTGTTGATTTGACTAAGTTTTGAGCAAGTAATTAAGAGAATGAGAAGAGTTGAATGCATGAGTTACACGTAGTTATTTAGACCTTCGAGTTGAGTCGTTCATGCTCATAACTTCTAGATGAACTCCATCAGTTGAGTACCTTTGAGAGGAATAGTGTCTTCAAGTATTAAATCTTGAGTATTAAGTTCCTATTCCCCGATAAGATTATATTTATTATCGTGGCACTATTAAATGTTACCTATGAAGTCCTTGATTTGAATTATTCATGGCTATAATCCCGCATGAACTCTATAAGTCGATTAGTCTTGAGATGAGAAGTACCTTTGAGTCCTTGATTGAGTAGTTCATGCTCATAATTCTGCACGAACCCTTTGAGTTGAGCAGTCCTGAAATGAGTAGTAACATTGAAGTTCTTGATTTCCAAGTATTGAGATCTATCTATTGTTATTGAAAACCTTCCATCGAGTTGTTCCTATCCATCATTCGGCATGAACCATATTTTAAGAAGTCTTTTACAAATGTTTTAACTTTGTTTTAAGACTTAAGCATTGAGTTGAGTAAAGAGTAAGAGTAAATTTCATTTTCTTTAAAATGATATATAATAATTAAGTATTCCTAAGAGTAAATGTTTTCACATTTTGTATGAGAGGAAACTAAGATTTCCAAAAAGAGCTTTAAACAAGAGAGAAAACTGAGATTTACAAAAAAGTCTTTAAGCTAGTTTTGTAGTAAAGAAGAAACTATGATTTCTAAGAGAGATTTTAAGCTATCTTTTGAGTAATTATATCAAACCAAAGAAAGAGTTTTGTTTTTTACAAACTAAAGAGCTAAGTATATTTTCAGAGTAGTATTGAGCACCGATATGGGGACGAGTTTGAGTTCAGATAATTCAATATCTCCATAAACCATGTAACCATCATGGGTAGTAAGGGATAATACTTCTTAGATGATTCCTTAAGATGTTTTTTAGCATATACTAGTTGATCAACTTGGTTAGTTATTTTCCATGCCCCCGACATGGTATAAGATGGTCCTTGGCAACATGAGGTAAAACGTTGTATCATCTCTTGGGCTCATAGTGGTGGTCGTCGATTAGAGAATCTTCCACAGAGTTACATTGTATATTTATATAAATATTGAGTATTGCTGCATTTTCGATACATTGAGTTCCTAACATCAGTTTTCCAGCTTTTCATATACATATATATATATATATATATA
>NC_028648.1:17073437-17079265 GCF_001406875.1 Solanum pennellii | reverse complement strand
ATATATATATATATATATATATATATATATATATATATATTGCATCTTTTACTATTGTATTATTCTTGATTATCTTGAGTTGAGTACCTATAGCTGACTATCTAATATCTGAGTTAAATATCTTATCCTTGAGTTAAGTATCTTATTTATGAGTTGGCTTAGTTGAGTGAGTTGAGAAGAGTTAAGTATGTTCCTTTTTTTTATCAAAGTTCAATATTATGTGTCTACTTTAGAAGTCCTCTTTTATGCTCGTACATTTCAACGTATTGAGTCATTTGGCCTGCATCCTTTCATGATGCAGACACATGTATTCATGATTATCAACATGAGTTTCCTTGATACATCCGGGAGTTGGAGTTAGCTATGGTGATCCTCCTACCTTCTGGAGGGTTCCACTTTTAATTTCAGTTGTATCAGTTGTTAGGAGGTCGTATGCATTGTCCCCACATCCATATTTGTCATTTAGAGGCTTTATAGATAGATTGTAGAGTTTCAGAAGTGTCTTTCATATATTTTATTAAATTTTTAAAAACTTAAGTTCCTTATTTTATGGCGAGTTGAATATATTATTTTTATTGAGTGTTTTTCATTTGAGTTAATTTTTTGTATGTAAGTTTGTCATATTTATTTTTTTTAGGCTTTTGCATGCTTATGTTAGTTTTTCGAATGTAGTCACTTAGGATGAGGGTTCGCTTGTAATCAGTTAGGATGGGGGTTAGCTTGGGGACCAAAATGGTTCTTGAGTGTTGGCCATGTCCATGGTGTAGATTTGTGTCATAAAAAACTTTGTATTAGAGCATAGAGTTTAAGTGTCCTAGGGTTTCTATGAATCTGTGTCAAGTAGGATCTTGTTTATGATTGTGAGGGCCCTACTTCTATAGATGAAGGACCTAAGAAAATTTTCCCTTCTTTCATACTCTTAATCATGCAATATAGCTATGTCATAGAGATTTATGCTAACTCGTGCATACTCAGATTCATTCATTACCCATCATACTAGAGCTGGTTTAAAAGTAAAGTGCAAATATTCTTATGGATGAGTTTTTCTTATTAGCAAGAGTCTAGAGAAAGTCATGAGACTTCATAGGGGCTTGAGAGAATTCCAAGAGTAAGTTAAGCATTCAGTTTCAGAGTAATGTCTTTCTATGAATCGTGCATTTGAGATAAAAGTTAGTTGTATACTCTTGTCTAAGCCTTGTTTTAGTTGAGATCCTTATGAGCAAGTATGTCTAGATCTTGGGTAGTATTTTCATCCCAAAATGATAGTATGAATGATGAGATCATAAGCAACAGTAGTGAAAGAGCCAGAATCAGAGGGAAGTATGTAGAGGTGTAGTAATTTAAGTAAGGGAGATGGTGTTCGACAAACTATATCATTATATTCATATACCTAGTAAGATAATAATGAACAGTTTACCTTATGGGTAGACTAAGAAGTGAAGAGTTGTGATGAGCTCAGGATAGGAGGTAGAGTAAGTCTTGCTAGTCGATATCAGTTAGAGTATCCCTTTGGCTAGAAAGGAGTTATGATAATGTATCATTATGTTATTAATGACCAAGTATAAGTGGTGAATATATAGAAGGTCAAGAGTATTCATAAAGTCATAGATCTAATCTATGTTTATGAATTTTAAAAGGATAACCTCATGGTATTTAAAGGATGATAGAGTTATTTGAGAGATAATGTGCAGTAAGTGAGTAAGTAATAATAAAGTTGTGAAGTGGGATGTGATTAATTCAAGTATGCACACTGAGAGGTAAGTATTAACTTATTATCATGAGTTCCTAGTGGACAATTGTTTCTAAATTTCCATAGTAGTATTAATTTATAGTATAGTAAGCGAGCAATCTATTGATATTCGGGTTTAGCAATAAACATCAAGCTTGAATTTGAGGTGAGTGTCATGATCAAAAGAATGACAACATGAGGGTGATGATGTTAGTCTTGATATTTTATATGGTAGACTTGACATATAATAGGTGAGGAATTGAGACGGTTGTTTTAATGACGCGAATAGTAGAGACCCTAACCTTTGTATAAGGGTCGTGAAGTATGGCTAAGTCACAACAGTAAAAAGAGCTTTAAGAGAACGTAGACCAGTTAGAGATGTTTGAATATGTCCATAGATTTCAAGTGTTAGCTTTAGACCTAAGGGGGAGATGATAAGATGAGAAATCAAGTCAAGTGTTTAAGTAAGATATCTTCTTTCAAAAATAACAATTACTCTTGCCATTATTTTTCTCAATTCTTTTTCAGGCTTGTATACATATGAACTTTTATTTTAAGAAATCCAAGAGAATTTAAAGATAATCTTCATTTCATCTTGGATCTTGATTTGAACCATCTGCTTGAAATTTAAGTTTTATCACTCTGAATATGAAATCTTATGTATACTTGAGACTTCAGACATATCTTGGTACTATATAATTATTTGGTTTTCCTGATGTAACATATTGATCTTGATGTTCTCCTTTTTTGTATCTTGATTTGGGTAAGTTATTTTCTTCCATATGTATTTTTTTCTTGAAATGTCATCTCATAATATCTCCTTTCTATATTTGTTTAGATCTTCACCAAATCTTCTTTATTAAATATTTCTTGACCAAAAAAAATTTACAAGTGAATGTTCTTGTATTAAATTAAGTCAATTTGTTATCATCAAAATTAGAATGTGAAACCTTAGACCTAATACATTCTCATATATAATAAAACGAGGCAAACCCACTAAATTTTCTACCTGCCCCGCATAAACCCCTTTGCCCTAGCCCACAAAATTTATTAGAAGTTTCAAATCCTAGAAACAATTTTTTTTTAACCAAAACTCACATTTTGTTAACTACTTATTTTTTTGTTTGACTGCTAAAATTAATATGTTGATAACTTTTTTTGGATAGTTTAAATTGGCTGAATTTGGTGTAATAAATAAATATTAAATATAATAGTAATGTAAACAAGTACTTTTTTTTCTTCAAATTTTTGGGTCATTAAAACAATTTCTTTTCCGAAGAAAAAAAGAAAATCCCAATCTGATGCAACACTGGTACAAAAATTAATGTGAAATTAACTTTTTTGAAACCTGTCTAGACCGGGTGAATTTTGAAAAATTATATTTGAACCTGCTCTGCCCCGCTTCACACCCACAAAGTTGTAACCCGCCCTGCCCCGCAAATGATGCAACTCGCTCCGCTTTATCATCATTCTTATATATTTCCTTTTTTTTTTGTAAAACATTTATTTCTCTCCACTGTTTAAACTTTATTGTTGATTAAATGTCCTTTCATTTATACGTTTTATTTTTTTAATTTGTTATTTGACTTTTTTTCACTTGTTTTTGTATCGGTCCAAAATTAACTTATTTGGAAAAATAACAAAAGTTTCTCCCTTAAGTTCATTTATTACTGTTATCCCTTATTAGTTTTAAAAATACATAAAATTTATTATTTTTAAGTCAAATGAGGCGGAAACAAAAATGTGACAAATGAGGCGGATACAAAAATGTGACAAAAAATGAGGCGGATACAAAAATGTTATAAAAAATAAGACGGAACAAAAATGTAAAAATGAGGTGGATACAAAAATATGACAAAAAATGAGGCGGATACAAAAATGTGATAAAAATTAGACGGATACAAAAATGTAAAAATGAGGCGGATACAAAAATGTGACAAAAAATAAGGCAGATACAAAAATGTGACAAAAAATGACGAATACAAAAATGTAAAAATGAGCCAAATACAAAATTGTGACAAAAAATGAGACGGATACAAAAATGTGACAAAAAATATATAATGTATCTGCCACCTTTTTTTGTATCATCCCTATTATGTATTCATGTTTTTGTATAACTTTTAAGAGATTTTGGTCATTAAAAACTTATAAGGGAAAATGGTCACTTTGCCCTAAAAGTATGTTATTTATGTCATTTGCCCTTATTTTAAATACAAGACACTTGAATTTAATTTGAAATCATTTTTAAAAAAAAAAAAGACAGTAAAATAAAATAAATAAATAAAATCAATAGAACAAGCAGCAATGAACGAAGATTAAAAAAAAGTTTAAATACAAGGCAATAAGTTTTTTTAAAAAGTATGTGTATTAACTTAATTCATTATTACAATAGATAATATAAAAAGGCCGTGAGGGCGAAGCTACACCATATGCTAAATTGTGATTGAACCTCTCAAGTAAAGATTCATAGGATTCAATTCAACATTTTCTATTTAGGTTTGATTGTGTGTTAGTTTTTTAATCAGAATAAAATTTATTGTTGGATAAACTATACTGTTGATATTAATCCAAATAAAAGAGTATAGCCACAATTAGCCACGACTGATCAACTATCATATTGTATACAAAAATTTTGTAGGTTCGATTTATTATTATATGGAAAAATCCATTTGGTTAAAATGGTAAAATAACATATTTCATACTATGTTATTTTATTTTTAAAAATATTTTTACCTTTTTATCTAATATCTTTCAATTAAAGAATGAAAAAATTTAATTTATTTTAAAATTAAAAAAATATTATACATTTTTTAAATTACTTGCCAAATATGCTGACATAGACAAAACACGTTTCTCATCAAATTCGTCAAATATTCCGTAAATAAATACATGTGTTCGCTCACATGGTCACATTGACCAAACTTTTTGCTGCCAAGCATTTTTATGAGTTAATAATTTATATTATCGCTTTGACTAGTAGTTTTTAAAAGTGATTAGTAGCATTTTTTGGATATGCATTGGGGGTTAAAGGGTACATAGTTGATAACATATAAAGGCTTAATTTACCAATATAAAGATGGTAGTTGAGTAGCAAGTGTTTTTTCATTTATAATCAGAGATTACGAGTTTAAGTCTCTTTAAATATGGAATTATCTTTATTTAAGAGTCCGTGTATTTACTTTTAATGTGAGACTTCTTAGCANATATATATATATATGTATATATATATATATATATATGTATATATATATATATATATATACTAGTAAATTTATCCGCGCCTCCCGCCGGAACTTAATATCAGAGAATTTATATATATATATATACTAGTAAATTTACCCGCGCCTCCCGCCGGAACTTAATATCAGAGAATTTATAAAATAAAATTTTAAATCTATCAGTCATTAAAGCTAAAACACTATATTATCTCATATACAAGATTATTATGTGGTAACAAACATTAATAATGTAAAGAAAATGAAATTTATTACAAGATCTGTAACATAAGCAATCATCAGTGAGCCACTCAACAGGAACAAAACAGATAAATATTTAGTTGTTAAGAAGAAGAAGAAGAAGAAGAAGAAGAAGAAGAAGAAGAAGATTAGAATTTCCGTTGTTTTAAAGTGAAATGAAATTCCTTTATTTATAGACAACAAAGGGTACAATGGACAAATATTTATTATGCCTTATCAGAAAAGTTACAACTATTTGGAAAAGTTGCAACCTTCCGAAAGGTCACAACCTTTCATAGAAATCGCATCTTCTTCATAAAAGTCACAACTTTTCATGAAAGTCGCAACTCTTCATAAAAGTCGTAATTCTTCATTAAAGTCACAACTTTTTTTAAAAGTCACAACTCTTCATTAAAGTCAAAATTGTTCATAAAAATCGCAATTTTTCATGAAATGAGAAGGCTACTTTTGGAAATAAAATAATTTAAAAGGAAATTCTGGTTTGTGGTGGAGCCACATAGGCGGGTCAAAGGTTTTCTTATATATATATATATATATATGATTACACTCCCTCAACACCATTTTTTCCTAGTCATTCAAGGAAAATTCTTTTCTTAAAAAAGAACTACCTTCACTTGGTAATA
>NC_028648.1:17059000-17073428 GCF_001406875.1 Solanum pennellii | reverse complement strand
CCCCCCCCCAATTCTCTCTTTCTGTCTGCATGATTTTTCATTAATTAGATAAACATTTCCCTTTCAGATTTGCTACTCACTAGTAGAGATGTCAATACATGTCGGTCCATTCCATTCTGGATAGCCTTTACATGCTTTAAAAATTACGGGTCATGTCGAGATGATCCATTATCTTTGCATGGACATAAAAATAGTCAATCCAATCACAACTACATGCGTTAAGGATGGGCCGAACTGGCCTACTTTTTAAAAATGATATAATTTTTCATAGTTTAAATTATAATTTGAAAATGTTAACATAAGTATCGACAAGATATTCTTACAGGGTATTAGGTCTTGTTAACCAACTCTCACATTCACAAATTAAATGATTTTTGGAATACATTATGTTTGAATTTAAGTAAAATTATGATTGTTGACTTCAATATGAAATTATTTTTATTTTTTTAAGATCATAGGCATAACAACAACAACAACAACAACAACAACAACAACAACATGCTAGTGAAGCTTCACTCAGTGAGGTTTATGGAGGGTAGAGTGTATGTAGACCTTATCACTATCTCATGGAGGTAGATAGGTTATTTCCGAAAGACCCTCGGCTCAAGCACATCAAAACCAAGTAAAAAGATGGAGAATCACACAAAAGATGTAATTTTTATATATAAACTTTGTTATAATTAAATGCATCCTTTTAGACTTTAAGTTTAGTTTCCACTTGTTAGTCTTAGTATTCTATTATACTTTAATTTTTTAATTAATTTTTTACTTGGCCAACGAGCTGGCCTAACTCATATTGTTCAAGCCCAACAGGCTAATGGGCTCATTCAGGTTGGGCTAAAGAACCATATTTTTAAATTAGCTCTAAAAATAATAGTCCAATCTTATTAAAACAGAAGTTGAGCAAGACTTGACCCTTATTGACGGCTCTATTCACAACTGACGTTTACATTATTTTTCAAGGATTCAACTCAGGTCAGTCATGAATTTTTTTCATAGATTAATTTTTTATTGATTTTTTTCTTTATTACTCAAGTGATAGATTCAACTTAAGTTCGGTATGAGCTTACCAATTTCTAATTTTTCCGTTGCTACTTAAATGAAAAATTCAGTTCATGTTAGATTTGAGTTCTGCTTGATAAAATAATCTTAATTGATTTTTCCTTTACTGGCCAAGTTACAAAATCAATTCAGCTTACGTTTCAACTTTTCCCAAAAGATCGATATTTTTTATTGAATTTCCTTTTCTGCTCAAATGGCATATTCAAATTAGGTTAGGTTTCAGTTTCTCTGAATAATTTTTTTTATTATTGATTTACCTATTAGTGCTCAAGTGACAAATTCACTTAGTTTTAAGTATTTTCTTGATAGATCAAATTTTTAATCGATTTTTCCTATGTTGCTCAAGTGATTGATCAACCATGGGGTTGTTCTTCTCTTAATAAATATAAAAATATCGATAGATCACGAATATTTTTTTTATATGTTAAGAGAAGGTCAAACTTAACCTAAGTTCACTCAGTGCAGTTCTTCTTGCTAGCAATATTATTTATATTCTTGTTCAATGAAACCTATTGAGCTTTAAAAGCTCTTTGGTTCCAACAAATAAGCTTCAATGATGTAGCTTTTCTTGAATCTTAATTGTTTTCTAATTTCTCATCAACTAAGTCAAATTAATTATCCTAATTATAATTATAAAAATTATGAAACATGAGAACCCTAACCTTTAACTTTAGAAACATCATTTTTGTTCAACATTTTTTCCCTAGAAGTAGGGAAAGTAAGATAAGAGTGAATAAAGACCCCATGGAGCGGTAAGGAGATCGATGAGTTTTTGATCTACCTCTTTATGTATGAAATTACAAACATATATAGTGAATGGAGGAGGCCCTTCAACTTTGAATCATCTTCATTATAAAGATAAGTGATTCATTTTCGATAGTCACCACTCAAAAGAACCAATAAAGAAAAAATGGTGGATATATCCAATTGAAAGAGTAGAATCTAAAGCTTGGATCATACTAGCTCTAACTGACAAAGTAAGCACACTTACAAGAGTAGATCATGATTGGATAAAATATACATAGTACATTTCCACTTACAAGATGTAACTTGGTCCAAACTCATACATATTATGTCACTTGCTCATTCTATTGTCTTCATAGTTCTATGTATCCTGGTTTCTCTTGCCGCTCTTCGTGTTATTTACACTACTTATCTAATAAAATCCAGAAGTAATCTATGAACAAATTGATATTGGAAGTTAGAAATAACCCTCAAAGTGCATGCAGGCAACACGGAGGACACAAAATTTCTCTAATGGTCCGTCACATGTCCTCAGAAGAAACCTCAGCTTTCCCGTCAACTATGTCTGCAGCTAAGGTAAATGATTTGGCCATATCTTTGAATTGTTTGTTAGAAATATTTTGCATAACCTCAATATAAGAGTTTATAGTTTTGATGATGTCTTAGCTTGCTTCAAGCGTATCAACAACGAATGCTAAAATAGGGAAGTCCATTATAGTGGACAATATCAAAGAGCATAAAAAGAAAAAGAGGAGCAAGAATAGAAAAGTATGCAAGAAAAGGCAAGATACTGGTTCCGAAGAAAGAGAGTCTTCAACACAAGAAAAACATGCTTTGGACAGAAAACAGAAGGAACTTTCCGCTTTCTGGTTTAAACTTGTACCACAGGGAGGAAAGTAAGTACCAACCACATCACTCAGAAGTTTCTTGTCTCACTAATCTGACACAACTTTATTTGTTCTTTACAAGCCTAACATCCATCTCAAGTAAGATTTTCCACACACAACATTGACTTAAATGAGTGACTTCGAATCATTTGTAGGGATAGTAGCACTATTGATTTAAATGAGTGACTATGAATCATTGAACATAATCTAAATTTGAATGATAAGAGGTAATGACTTTATAAGGTAAATAATGCATTTCTTTGAGCGAGTTAGTTATATAGAATTCAAGAATTAGGTACATATATACTAATGCTTACTTAACATAGATAAAGGAACCTATGTTGAAACAGTTGATGATCTCAAATTTGAATGATGAAAAAAACATAAATAGGACAGTGAAACAGATTCTTGTTATATAAACCATGAAGACATGTTGAAAATATTGCCACAGTACTGCTTTGCCACTGAATAATCTTATATCATTTTGTGCAGGTGGATGGTGTTTGCTGAGGTGAAAATCTGAATGGAGATATGACGCTCAAGGACATTCAACTTATATGGAAGTCACACCTTCCCAATTCTGGAGAGGGAAAGGTAAAATGGGAGTTGGAGCAGGCTATGACTCAACTAGGATACATCAGAAGCAAGTAGCTTCAAAATCCACCCAAAAAATAAGAAGTGTGTCTACTTGGATCATGGAATAAAATAAGTGAATTTCCTTTATCACAATAGACTTAAAGACTCATCAGTCGATAATTTTTGTGCTTGCATAATAATAGCTTCAGAGCTATTAGTACCTTAATTCTCTTCTTCATTGTCAACTAACAATATATGTTTTCGACTAGTATTTTCTAGTTTTCTACCAAATGTTATGCTATGGTCTTCTATACTAGCATTTTTTTTCAGAATGCATCTTACAATAAGTGGGGTTTTATGATTTTCACTAATTTGTATTCTTCTAAAGGGAGACGAAAGTGAGACTATTCGATACCATTTTCCTATCAAATTTTATTATAAGATTTAAGGAAATTTTTTTAGTTTGAACAGGTCTTTAATCAATAAGATCGTGAACAAAGTCTTAGTATCATCAAAATGTATTATTTTGTGAATGATATTCACTATCATACTCACCAACCACCATCATAAACCACCTATGTCATCACAACCACGTGAACCATCTTCTTGAAATTAAACTTTTATCACTCTAACTATGAAATCTTTTGTAAACTTGGAACTTCAGACATATCTTGGTACTACATAATAATTTGAATTCCCTTATGTAGAATGCAAGCTATTGATTGCATTTCACCAAATAGAATCTAACACTCTATTTATCTCCTATATTTTTAAATCTCATGCTCATCACCATGTAAAAAGAAATGACCGATTTTGCAACATTTACAGGGACAGTAGCGCTATTGTCACTTTGTCATATTAAGCACAAATAGTCATATAAAATATTGATTATTTATATTTCGATATTACAGTATTAATTCCTCTAGCAGTGCCAATGCTAGTTCATTCATATATTATTGTACTAAACATAATGAATGTTTGAATCTAAATGGTTTAGACCATAGGTCATAGAGTACATTTGTTATCATTAAGTTTTAAGCATTTAAATAATTAAGATCTTGAACAAATTCTTCATATCTTGTGTTGTAACTACCAGTCTATCCACAATCACAAAACATCACCATTATCGTTGCCAATCACCTACCACCTTTGTTATTACAATGACTATTGGTAACCAACATCACTACCAACAACTTTCTACAAGTTCATTCGAAGGAAAATATCATTACATGCTATACCATACATAAAACTTACTGAAATCGATGTTATACTTATTGGTTTGAACCCCTATTATATATTTTTATAGAGGTACAACCGTTGAGTTCAAAATTATCATGATCTATATTTGCTTCGTCTAGCTTCATATTACCACCACATCAAAAATGAGAATTAGCGGCACTTAATCCGCAATGAAGAATTAATTGCCGATAAGTATGTATTTTTAGCGACAATTATCACTCTTTGTATATTTTCTAAAAGCCTTTAGCTACATTGGTTCTAATTAATCTTAACTAATCCCGGTAGATATTTTAACACTCTTTATTAATGTCAATATTTATTGCCACTAAAAGTTATTTTTGTATATTATACCTATCCTCTAGGAAGAGTCCTTGTAACATTATAGTGGTGGACTGTGGTTATTAGGAATACAGGGAGGGGTTACAAATATTTCTTTATAACTTGGAAAAAAATTTACAGAAAAAAATTTACCTGCTCCATCCCCCCTTTTTTACCATATTGCTCTACTTATAACAGCCCCAACCCACATGACTAACTCTATAGAATTTAGTATTATTTTCACTTTTCTTTTTTATGTTTAACTAGCCTACCTCTTCATCTTACTTTTGATATTCAAAAAAACAGTTTTGTCCCGAATAACAATCTCTTACAACACCCCGGTTATGAGTTTCTCACAACGCAGCACCTTCTCACTGCCATATCTTTTAATATGGTGATTTGCTTTTTACAATGAAATGGTATAAATTTAAGGGAAAATGAGATTATAATATGTGGAATAATGATAAAAGTTCATGTAGCCAGGCAACTATATTGACAAAATTCCTCTCTAAATTAATTATCCACAATGCTTTATTTTCTTATATAATATTATTAACATACATACCATATTTCATTTTGAGCAAAAAAGTTCTACTCTCCAAAGCTTAAAAGTCTATATTCTTAAAGAAAAATTCATCAAACAAATAAACCATTTAACATTCCATATCCAATAGTTATGCCAGAACGTGGAAACTGATTCCATAGTTAGTTATGCCAGAACGTGGAAATTGATCCATTCAACACACCACATTCACAATCACAAGTATATCCTTTAGATTATACATATAAGTCATAATTTCATGGCAATCATCATTCATCTATCTCATTTACAATAAGTGTGATCAACATTGAAACATTCATAAACATGCAAGTGTCATAATGAAGCAAGAACAAGCATATATAACACAATCATAGAATCACAACCATTATTTACCTCGAAACAAACTTGAAACCCTAAGAAACTTGATCTTTCCCCTTGCGGATTCATTCTGCTTGTTCTTGGGCAACAAGCAATTATAATAACACGGGAATCAATAAACAATCGCTAATTATCCAAAACTATAACAATTCGGTAACATCTTGCAACTAGAAGTAACTAGAAAGAAGTGTAAAATCTAGCAATAGTTACTTTTGTAAAGTATAAGAAAATCTAGAAAATTTTAAGTAAGTTAAAAGTGAGTTTTGGTAAACTTCAAACAATCATAACTCCTAGCTCAGGATGAGTTAGGTGTAGTTCCAGATATGATTGGAAAATTTTTGGTATGATCCTTTTATTGCTGCCAAGTTTTCATGATTTTGAGTTCGTTTGAGTGAGTTATGCCTTTCGACAGTTGGGTTGTTGGATTAGGAAAAGTTTAATTCAGATTTTGGCAGGGTAAATTAGTCTTTTCCTTACCTATTTGTGTCAATTCATTTTTAGGAATATATTGGGGTAAAACAAGATTTTTGGTCAGTTTAGAAAAGTTAGAATTCACTCTATGGCTTGGAGAAACGAGAAATGAGGAGAAAGAGAAGAGAAATCAAGAAATCGCCAAGAACTTTTGAGCTTTGAGTGTGGATTTCTTTGGGGGTGATCCTTAAAAAGGTATGTGATTCTTTCATTATGTTGGATTCGTTCATCCACGTGCCAGACATGTTTGATTCAGCGTGAAATAGTTCTAAAAGGATTGGAAATTGAATGTTCTTGTTCCTTGTTCTTGAATTTCTTTCGTTCTTGAACATGAGTTGAGATTTAGGATTTTCATGATGTAGAAATGTTTTTTACTGAGTTCATTTCGTTAGATCCTTGTTTATAAGATTTGGGTACATGAATTTAAAGTTTATTTGAGAAAAGGAATCGAGTAAAAACGATTCAATATCAGAAAACGAGAGAAAATATTTGTCAATTTTGGTCTGGGGAAAGGCTGGCGTGACGCGCCCTCATTGCGACATGGAGACTGGCTGGCACGCTATAAATGAGCAAAAGTCAAGTGAGGCTGGCCCATTGCGTCCCCGTTGCGCCCGGATTGATGTTTTCCACCTATTTTGTTATTCAGTCCATGTAAAGCCTTTTTGAAGTGTATTAACACTTCCTAATTATTCTAACGACTTTAAATGACTTCTAAACATATGAATTCATCCAGAAACATAAATTTCAACCTTGAATCCAAAACTTCAAATTCAAGGATCAGTTAAGAGTCAAGTCACGAGCAAATAGGATCAAAGTCAATAGAAGTCAAGAGTCGAAGAAGCTCATTTCAAGTTTTCATAAGTCTTTTACAAACGTTTTGACTTTGTTTTCAGACTTAAGTCTTGAGTTCAGTTCAGAGTAAAGTTGAAGTCTTTTTTTCAAATAAGTACATGAGGACTAAGTATTCTCAAAGAACTATAAAATACTTTCACATTTAAATAAGAACGAAAATTGAGATTTCCATGGGGCATCTGGGCTAGTTTTCAGAAAAGAGTAATAGCTTTCTAAACGAAGCAAGTAGGGAAACTGAGATTTTCAAGATAGCCTTTTGGCTAAGTTTTTGAGAACTAATCTCAATTCACAGAAGAGGTATATTTTAAAAACACAAGAGCTCATATATTTTGGAAGTAGTATTGAGCAACGAATTGGAGACGAGCATAACATCAGATATCTCATGTCTCTATAAAACTATATATCCACCATGGGTAGAAAAGGGTAATACTTTTTAGACGAACCTAGTAGACTAATGGATCCAGTAGGCAGTTCAGGTCCTATTCCTTTGGCCGGTATAGGATGCGCTGGCACCGTGAGGTAGATCTATGTATCATTACTATAGCTCTTATGTGACGGTTGTTGGTTACAGAAAATCCCATAACAATTATTGTATTTTTATATATATTTTAGAGTTATGTTGTATCCTTGTATATATATATAGAGTTGAGATCTTGCTTTAAACAACCTTTCTATTATATTGAACTTGTTTTAAACAGCCTTATGATGAAATGAGTTAGTCAATATTCATGAGTAGAGCATAGTCAAGGTAAGTGTTTCTTTCATAATATCTTTCAAGCCTATGTTGTTTAGAATTCCATCTAATATACTCGTAAAGTCAGTGTATTGATGTAGAAACAAGTAAAGAGGATCGACATCAAACACACTATTGATCCAGTTGAGCTCTCCAGAGTCAGTTGGTGACCGTCCTTGCATTTCGGAGGACTCTTTTACTTGCTTTCCAGTTTAGATCATTAGGATGTTTTGGGGTTTGCACCAACATCCATCTTAGTTATGTTAGAGGCTTGATATACAGTTAGTTGTTAGTCCTTTGAGTCTTTACACTATTATTTCTATTTTTAAGACTTGGGTTGCCAATTTTGGCCAAGTTGAATGTTTAGTCTTTGAAACATTCTTAAAATTAATATATTTTCAGTTCAGTTAGATTCATTGACTTGATGGATATGAATATTGTTTTTCTGCTGAGTAAGTAAGCCAGTCCAAGAGTTCTCTTGGGGCAAACAATGGTTATCGAGTGTGAGCCACGCCCAGGGTGTAGGCTCAGGGCGTGAAAAATTGTATGACCCTAGATCAAACCCATTATCACAATGACAACTCTCTCACATCAATAGTCTGTCATTCTATTATGTTATACGAATCAAAAAACAGATTTAGAGAGTTAAAAACTTACCTTTAGCCACAAGAATGGTGAAAATGACTAGGAGTCGCCTGAGGTTTGTTCCTTAGTTCTAAAAGTCAAAAAGTGCATAATGAGGTCATTTAGGGGTTTATTAACGACCTTAAGTCGCGTCGCACCTTCCATAACGACATCCAACCTGCTACAGCGTTCTCGCCATAGCAGCGAAACCCACCGCCAATGCAACATTTCCAAACGAGGGAGATATTTATAAGAATTCCAAAATCTCATTTCGCAACATACCTCTAATCCATGAAAATCAGAGAATACCCTTTATGCGAAGATCAATTCTTAAAGATCTACTCACCCGAATTCAGTTCTATAAAGTCATAATAATTTGATAATGAGTTATCTAACTATTCATGTGTTTTCAAAATAAATAAATAAAACAACTCCACTCACTTGTTACCAGGTTTTCCTACACCTCAGAGACTTCGATTTCGTCAAATCTGGACTAGGTTGCGAAAAATAAAAATACTATGGAAAAGTTTGTCAGTCCTAAATTTTTCCCTGTTGGATTTTGTATAATGACAGGAAGGGGTAGTTACAAAAAATTGCATGATTTGTAAGTTAGAAATGCGAGATATATAGATTATCTTACGTTTAGATCTATTCTTGACCCAAATTATTTCAATCCTCTTGCTTTTTTTATAGATTACTTACAAAGGAGAAAAACTTCCCAAATCCAGTTTTTAATGCATCAAGAAGAAAAAAAATGTCATTCCTTTATATAATGTGTACATCTTGCAAAATTAAAATAACTAGGACGAAGCTTAAATTTGGAAATAGTAATTTTTGAAAAGAATTAATATCTGGAAATTTAGTTAAGTTAGAGAAATGAGTTTTTTTTCAACTTCAAACGACCATAACTGCTAGCTCAAGATGATTTAGGTATACTTCCAAATAATGTTGGAAATACCTTGGAATAATCTTTCCAACACGCCAAGTTTGGGCAATTCCGAGTTGGGATGAGTGAGTTATGCCCTTTGGAAGTTGGGTGTTGGAATAAGGAATGTCCAATCCGATTTTTTAATGGGTAGTTTGGTCTTTTCCTTACCCAACTTAATTAATTCATTTTTGGTAATATTTTAGGGGCTGAACTTATAGGATTCAGTGTACACTTTTGAAAAATAGAGTTAGGGTTTTTCGAGGAAGAACGCAAGAGAAAATAGAAGAGGAAAAGCAAGATTCATCATTTTGGTAAGGATTTGATAGCAAATGTTTTCAAGGATTTGATCTCACAAATTATATGGTCTCCCATAACGTTTGGTTCGTTCACCCACCCGCCCAATATATTTAATTCAATGATTCCGTCCTAAAAGAGTTGGAAAATTGATGTTCTTGACATGTATTCTTGAATTCGACTGATGTTATTGAATTAGGATGAACTTTGAGGAGCTTATGAAATCCTTACATTGAATCTTATTGTTATTTTGAGTTAGTTTCTTGAGTATATATATTGGGTATCAAGATTTAAAATTAATTTGAGAAGAATAGTCGAGTTCGTCCGATTGGAGATGGAAAACAAATAAGGAAAAAATTGGGTAGGGTTCCTAAAACAAGTCCGGACGTTTCAACCCTAAACACACTCTACCATGTATTTCAACTCTTTTTACCAAATTTGACTTAATTCTGACTGTTAAAACCCCTTGAAATACACCACAACACACTAGTTTATCTTTCATAAGTCTCCGGACGTCATGATCATTTCTTGACGTTTTGACTCTAACACTTCCTAATTGAGTTTATTACTTTTGTTTAGGCTTAAAATCAGTGTTTTAAGGCTTAGTTCATCTTGTGAGGCTCTAAACTTAGTCATGATTTCGGAGTGAATGACACCCAAATCTTTTTATAGGGAAAAACAAGAGACTCTTACTAGTATCCCAACCAACAACAACAACAAAAACATAAAATCATTTTGAGTCACGGCTCATAGGAGTACTTCACAACTCCATTCAACACAAAATAAAACCATTACATAGAAACTCAATTCACAATTTACCACATATAAGATCTCAACATTTCGTACCACATAATGAGGAACTACCTTCTCAATATTAACATGAGATCAACATAACATCAAGAGCTACCGTGCAAACCTTTTTTCAAGACAACATTCAAAGTGCTCACTACCATTTCATACAGGCAACTATACATCTACACAAATAAGTGCAAGTTAAACTAGAGAGCATTTTCATAAAAATTCATTTTAGCATAAACCATTACTAAGATATGCACATACTTTGAAAATAAGTCAAATTCACATTACTCATAATTTTTATTTTAAGAGGAACTAATTATCTAAACATTGGATAGGAGTAAGAGGAAAGAGATGAGGATAAAGGGACTTCATGTCGGCCTCTGCCTCCCATGTTGCACCCTCAACTAGGTGGTTTCTCCATAGTACTTATATGAATACCACCTTTTTATTCCTCAACTTCTTGATTTGACGATCTAAGATTTCAACCAGAACCTCTTCATACAAAAGGATCTCATTCACCCCTAACCCTTAAATAGGGAGAATAGACACCGGGTCACCTATACACTTCTTAAGCATAAAAACATGAAATATGGGATGAACCGGGGCTAGTTCACTTGAAAACTTCAACTCATAAGAAACCTTCCTGATCTGTTTCACTATTTCATAAGGGCCCACATACCAGGGACTAAGCTTCCCCTTTTTACCAAATCTCATCACCCCTTTCATGGGTGAAATCTTCAAGTATACCCAATCACCTACTTCAAATTCAAGGTCTCTTCTTCTATTGTCAGCATAAGACTTTTCTCGACTATAGGTTGTTTTCAGCCTATCCCTTATCATCTTAACCTTCACAAAGCCTTTATAGATTGCCTCGGAACCAAGGAGTGAATACTCACTTACCTCAAACCACCTAACAGGAGACCTACATCTCTTACCATAGAGTTCTTCAAATGATGCTTTGGAAGTACTCGAACGGTAGCTATTATTGTAGGAGAACTCTATCAATGGTAGGTGATCGTCCAAATTACCTTTATAGTCAATTAACACAAGCTCGTAACATATCTTTTAGGGTTTGAATGGTACGCTCCACTTGAGCATCTATTTGAGGATGAAAAATGGTACTAATTTTCCCTTGAGTACCTAGCACCTTTTGAAAGGACCTCCGAAAATGAGAAGTGAATTTGGCACCTCTATCCGAGATGATGGACAGAGGGATCCCATGCAAACTAACAATATCATTAAGGTACAACCTCCCATATTCCACCGCCGAGTAAGTAGATTTCGTCACCACCAGAGAACACCACCTAGATGCAACCAGCATCGTCGTCCTCGAAGAGGAATAAGACTAGTTTCTTAGCATTCATCATTAGAATTCATATGTCAAAATGTGATAAAATTTGAAACTTTATGCTAATTGAGGTATACATAGGCCTCTGGCTTACTTTAGATATATACATATGGAGTTTACTTAGACTCTTTCACATAGGAAACTTACATAGGCTTCTTGTTTAGTTAACGTAATCAACATATAAAAGAGTTAGTCTAATAATACCATCTCACATTAAACCATATAAACGAAGTAAAGTATTTGGGCATAACCCTTACACAAGTACATATTGCCACTAAGGGATTACAACAAGTTTCTTTAAGAATAAGGAAGCAACGAATGTCTTTTAGACTACATCAATCTTAGTAGGGTAGATCAAAGGAACCATCCTCAAACATGGAGGACTCACCACTACTTGGAGGAAGAAGTCCAAGTATCCTTGCAAAATTGTCTAGAAGCTCTTCAATGGCCGGAACCTACAGTATTTGGAAAAAAGGAAGAAATATGGTTCAGTACAAAACATATGTATTAAGTATGGTTCCTATGCATACAATCCTCAACGCATGAGAACAGACAAAATTTAGTAAAAACCATGATTTATCTTCAATAACTCAACATGCACATATTTGGCATATTATAAGTGAACTTAACATGATATTAACCCAACACATAAGCAACCCAAAGCAAAACTTGTGCAATGCCAAGAATAGAACCCCATAATTCTATCCAAAGCTAAGCATCACATTAGGTCACTTATTACATTCATACAACATAATCTGATAACTTATCATAACCTTCTTGATTCATAAGTTCATATATAACTTGACATACATAACATGACATCAAGTTGCTTATACAAGAACACTACTAAGACCATCTCTTAGGATCCGACATGTGCAATGAGTAAGAGAAGTTCCATACCCTCCCTCAGCCTGTGTTGTAACCTTTTTGACAAGACCTCATCATAGTTTAAAAACTTGACTTATTCATTTACCATATTACATTAGGAAAGATAGTTCAATAACCGACATGAGACCATTTGAGCTATATAAAATCTGGAGTTCATTTCCCACATCGAAAAGAGAGGGCTAACACTTGCCTAAGGTGTAACCAATCTTACATAGGTATCTAGGTGGATCCACTAAGATATAGTCCTATGTGGTTACATATTTAAGGTTCATGGAGATTTTTACTAGAAACCTTGAATTTACTAATGTGGAGGTTTCCATCTCATTAGACAACACATATCATGGGAATTTGGACTTGCTAAACCTGAACAAACCCATGTGGGAGGCTGATGTACCATGATTTATGGTATTTTCAATGCACTTTAGTTAAGAGTTCTGTGTGTGTAGAACCTTTTTGTAGTAGTTTTAACAAGTTTTATGGTTTTTTAGGGAAAGATGTCCCGGTTTAAAACACATAAGGCAGATGAAAATAATGCAGAATGTGACCTACGAAGGACATCGACGGTCTACTATATGATCGATGAACCGTAGGTGGTGACCATCGATGTGAAGTTCAGGCTAAAGGAGAAGATCAATGAAATCAGACCAAGTGTGGAACTACGAGCATAAACGATACTCCATCGATTGAACGACAGAACGTATTGGTGAATTGTCAATTGGTTCAGAGAAGGTTCCAGAACTGACTTTTAAGATTCTATGTGTGGAACAACATAGGAGCACCGACGGGCCGTAGATGGATCGACGGACCATACTGCTGGTCCGTCGTTTGACTGAGAGAGAGAGTGCTACCCGATGAACAAAAATAATTCAATGTATGGAATGATGGAGCAGTCGATAGACCGTCGATTGACCGACAGTCTATGAGTGAGGTCGTTGATCAAAGTTGTGTTTCTGGACAGAACTTTCCTTATTTTAATTCCTTTTTCTTTAGGACTATGTTTTCTATAAATGAGGTGATTAAAACATCATTTTTTGTGTTAGATACTATTATTATTGTCCTATTTTGTGTTGGAGATTGTTGGCTGCAAACTTAGGGCAATTAATCAATTTTCGGATTTGTTTTGAAGGTTTTTGTTGCAATTTCAAGTTGAATTTTTGGGTTTCTTCTTCTTATTAAGTATGTTCATGATTTTTTATTTCAATATTATGAATTATGACCTTGCTAGCATGGGTAAATAAATTTACAACTAGAGTTGTGGAACGATGGGTAATTAACGAAGTAATCCTAGCAATCGAGTAATTCTTAAATAGTTTTTGCATGCATTGATACTTTTTTCTTAAATCTCTTTTTAACGGTGGACAATATTAAAACTCGCCTTGTTGCTACTTGCCAGACCAAAGAGGTAGTTGATAAGAAAACAAATATTAATATATATTTAGTGTGATACTATCTAATAGGCTAGTGTCAATTGGTGCTAAGTAATAACTAAGTTATATATAGATTATGGTGTCTAATATGAGGTAATGGTAAGGGTTGGTAAATTATACACACGTAGTCAGACAAGGTACGGGGTGGGGTGAAATTCTCTAGATGTTTAACCAAGGATTTAGAGATACATAACTTACTACTTTACAGGAAAAACACTAGGAAAAATTGCTATTGCTAGGAATACGACGTTATGATCTTGTGGGAACACATATACCTTAGTTATTCTCACAACTTGGTAATCGCCCCCCCCCCCCCCCCC
>NC_028648.1:17044227-17058511 GCF_001406875.1 Solanum pennellii | reverse complement strand
AAACCCCCCCCCCCCCTTTAATTAATTGTTTTTGGAAAGACAGTGACTAAATAGATATAGTTGTGAATTGAAGATAAGTCTAAAGCATTTTCCTCTTGGGATCGATCCCAACCTACTAGTTGGGATCTCTACTTGATTACCACCGCTTATACTTATTTAGGGAGGTGTAATTTAAGCGTATCAAATTTTGGCGTGCCGGGGAATTTGGATTTTATATTAACTTTAGTTAAATTATTGAAATTTAGTCAACAATTTCCTGATTTTACTTTATCGTTTTGTTTTTGTTTATTTCAGGTCTAGCTCTAGTCTATGAGAAGTACACAAAGCTGAGGAGAACCACTTATTTCATTCAATCGCGAAATTAATCAAACCTTAAGAAGAATGGAGAATCAAGAGGCGCCACCCAACCCTAACAGAAGAAATCCAGGTGATGGGGAAATCCACCAACCTCCATTACCGATTGAGGCACACAACCAAGTCCGTGCTCATACTCAATTTGAGAATTCTTTGAGGATGCAACCTCTTGCTCCACAACTTCAGGATTACTATAGGGGTAATGTGAACATTGAAGATTCCAATAGACCTCTTGTCCTACCCCTCTGCCACCTAGGCAGACATTCGTGGTGACGAGTAGCTTGATGTAGATGCTTATCGCGAGGGGTTTATTCTCAGGACTGCCATCGAAGGACCCACATACTCATAAAGGAAAACGAAGGTCTCTATGCAAAATTTGTATGGGTAGACTGGACTTGGATATCAACGTCATTGTGTTGCACGTATTTCCTTTATCACTGACAGAAAATGCCTCTACATGGTTCACCGAGCTACCCTACAACTTTATTCATACTTGAGATTAGTTGAGAGATGTGTTCTTTGCAAGGTACTATCTATTGTCAAAGAATCTCACCCACAAAGATAAGGTGAATAATAACTTTGTGGCACTACCGGGAGAGTCAGTGAGTAGCTCTTGGGATTGCATTCATGATACGCTTCCCAAATCACGACATTGATCATGAGTCACTAAAAGAGTACTTCCATAGATGAAAAGATGACAACAACAAAAAAGAGCTCGATACTATTGTGGGTGGCTCCTATGGGGAATGTACCTATGTTGAGATTTAAGAGAAGTTATAGAACATATCTCGCTACAACAAGGCTTGGAGCACTAGAAAGTCAGACACTGGGAGAAACACCTTTGCAACTTAAGCTACAAACAACCCCCACAATAGGTCAGATGCATGAAAAATTGGCACAGATATTAAGCTTGGGTTGGTCTGGAAACATGTGAGCAGAGGTGTACAGAAGGTAAATGAGGCAAACTATTTGACTAAACCACCACCACTAGTAGATGAGTACTATTATGATGAGCATGCATATGCAGTGAATGGGGGTTTCCAACCAAATGCCCAAATGTCCAATCACGAAAACTGGTGCCAAGGTCAAGAAAGCCAAGGTAAGTATGGTAACTACAAACAATAGGGGAATATGTCCGAGATGAGAACTATAACCGTGACAAAAACTTCAACCAAAATATCTATGGTAACAATAATGATCGAAGTGGGCCAAATGTTCCCCCTCAAAATTGGGAAGTTGCTCCGAGGGGCGATAGAGGTCGTATAGCGTGAGTTATGAATATGATGCAAAAGATGAGGAGGAGGTTTATGCTAGAAATGAGAATGTCAAGGAGATGAGAGGTGACCTTGTTAACATTGGGAAGAAGGTAGATGCACATGAGGTTTCGATTAAGCATGTTGAGTTACAAATGGCTCAGTTGTCTACGACTCTGAACCTACACCAAGCTGGCACTCTTCCTAGCAACACTATCCAGAATCCTAATAAATGATGGGCATTGCATGGTAGTTATTACTTGAGGGGGTAAACATACCATTGATCCACCTATGTCGTCCATAGAAGAATGTGCTATGAGAAAAGACAAAGAGGTCGTAGAAGCTAGTAAAGAGTTGGTGGACAAAACGATGATACAAAAAGAGATATCTCAGAAAATGGTTCCTGTTACTAAACCTCCACCACCGTTACCTCATATATTAGTGAAGAATACTGAAGATAATAAATACCGCTGATTTATAACTATGTTGAAACAACCTTCCATAAATGTCCCTTAGATATAAGCTTTAAAACAAATACCCGATTATGCTAAGTTATGAAAGATATGGAAACAAAGAGGAGATCGGTGATTTTTGAGGATGATGAGAGAATTGTACATTGTAGTGCTATTTCTACAAGATGTCTTGCGCAGAAGAAGAAAGATTCGGGCCCCTTCACTATTCCATGTATCATAGGGTTAGTACACTTTTCTAAGGCACTATGTGATCTTGGTGTGAGCACAAACCTCATACCTCTATCCATTTATAAGAAGTTAGGCTTGGGTGACCAAAAGCCTACTACGATAGGGTTATTGATGGTCGATCGTATTGTAAAGAGGCCCATTGGTATACTCCATGATGTGCTTGTGAAAGTGGAGTCATTTATATTTTCGGTCGATTTTGTAATTCTTGATTGTGAGGTTGACTTTGAGGTCTCCATTATTATAGGAAGAACATTCCTTGCCATTGGGTGTGCATTAGTCGATATGGAAAAGGGGCAGATTAAATTCAGGTTGAACTATGAAGAAGCAACCTTAAATATATGTAGGTCCATGAAGCAAAGTGGTGAGATCCAAACGGTATTTGTTATATCCTATAGGGTTGAGAGTGTATCTGAGGTACAATTTGAAGAGCGACTAGTTGTTGAGGCACTAGCGACAGTTAATATGAATTTTGACAGTGATGGTATTGAAGAGTATGGGTATTTAGTGGCTGCACTTGAACGAAATGAATATCGGTCAAAGCCAAAGAAATTAGAGTTGGATATGAAGCATTGTGAGTCTCCACCCGCGAAACCTTCGATTGAAGAGTCACCAAAATTTGACTTTAAGGCTCTACCACCTCATCTCAGGTATGTGTTTTTGGGTAGAGATGACACTTTGGTTGTGATAGTTGCAGCAGATTTGAGTAGACAACAGGTAGAGTGCTTAGTGGAGGTATTGAAGAGGTTCAAACGATCCATTGGTTGGACTATTGCAGATCCCTCTGTAGGTATTTGTTCCCACAAAATCCAACTCATGCCCGATCACAAACTAAATAACAAGCACCAAAGAAGGTTGAATCCACCTGAGCAAGAGGTAGTGAAAGAGGAGATCATTAAGTGGTTGGATGCTGGAGTCATATATCCTATTGCGAACAACAGTAGGTGTGTCCTGTTCAGTGCGTGCCTAAAAAGGGTGGGATGATAGTGGTACCTTATGAGACGAATAAACTTGTTCCAATGCGGCCAGTAACCGGATGGAGAGTTTGCATGGACTACCAGAAATTTAATGCATGGACAGAAAAGTACCATTTTTCATGCCCTTTATGGATCAGATGCTAGACACACTCCAAGGAAAAGGTTGGTATTGCTTTCTTGATGGCTATTCGGGTTACAATCAGATCTCTATTACTCCAGAAGATCACGAAAAGACCACCTTCACTTGCCCCTCATGGGACTTTTGCACTCAAAAGGATGTCGTTTGGGTTATGTAATGCATCAACGACCTTCTAGCATTGTATGATGTCGATATTCTCTGATTTGGTTGAGGACACTATTGAGGTGTACATGGATAATTTTTCTGTAGTGGGAGACTCCTTTATCAGTGTTTGAAAAATTTGGCTGAGGTGCTACAAAGGTGTGAGGATTATAATTTGGTGCTAAATTGGGAGAAATGTCACTTTATGGTGTAAGAAGGCATTGTGGGCCTTCATATCTCTGAGAAGGGGATAGAGGTTGATCGAGCTAAAGTGGAAGTCATCGAGAATATTTCTCCACCCATCTCTGTCAAGGGTGTGAGAAGTTTTCTTGGGCATGTTGGTTTTATAGGAGGTTCATTAAGGATTTTTCAAAAATTGCACATCCTTTGTGCAATTGCGCGAGAAGGAATGTAGGTTCTATTCGATGAATCCTGTTTGAAGGCGTTTGGGGAGTTGAAAAAAAAGTTGGTATTTACACCCATTATCATTTCACAAGATTGGAATAAGCCATTTGAGGTAATGTGTGATGCGAGTGGGGTTGTACTTGGTGTGGTATTGGAACAGAGAAGAGATAAAATCCTTCACCCCATCTATTATGAAACATAAGCCCTGAATGAAGCTCAAAAGAACTATACAGTAACTGAACAGGAACTTATTTCCTATTTGCTGGACATGACGATCATAGTGCACTCCGACTATTCTATTTTGAGGTACTTGATAGCTAACAAAGATTCTAAGCAAGGTTGATTAGATGGGTACTATTGCTGCAAGAGTTTGATTTTGAGGTTAAAGATAGAAAGGGGATTGAAAATCAAGTTTCCAACAACTTGTATAGATTTGAGGATGAAGCTATGCGTGAATTAGGAGAAAAGGTTGAATTGATGATGCATTCCAAGATGAACATGTATGGGCCGCTTCTCAAGATTTAATCCCATGGTTTGCAGATTTTGCAAATTATAAGGAAGGTGATGTAGTTTCGTCAGACTTGACCTTCCACTAGAGGAAAAAGTTCATGCATGATATGAAAAAGTTATTTTTGGATGAGCCTTACTTATACCAGAGTTGTGCTAATGGGATGATTCACTGTTGTGTACATGAGGTCGAGATATTGAGTATTTTGGAGGCATGTAATTCCTTGCCTGTGGGTTGGTACCATAGTGGTATCCAGACAGCGCAGAAGATCTTACAGTGGGGGTATTATTGTCTAACAATTCACTAAGAGGCTCATAATTTTGCCAAATCTTGTTATCGATGCCAACACGATAGCAGAACTTCGAAGAGGCAAGAACTCCCATTGAATCATATTTTGGTGATTGAGCTATTTGTTGTATGGGGGATAGACTTTATGGTCCCGTTTGTGAGTTTCATGGGATGAAGTATATTCTTGTGGCAATTAACTACGTGTCAAAATGGGTGGAAGCAATTGCGCTTTCTAATAATGAAGGAAAGAGTGTCACCACATTCTTCAAATAGAACATCTTCTCCTGATTTGGCACACCTAGGGCCAATATTAGTGATGGTGGCTCTCACTTCTGTGATAAATTGTTCAAAGGACTATTGGAGAAATATGGTGTTCACCATAATGTGGATACTCCTTACCATCCACAGACTACCAGGAAAGTGGAGGTGTCCAATCTTGAGATCAAGCAAATTCTGGCAAAAATGGTGAATGCTAATAGAATGGATTGGTCAAGGAGGCTTGATGGAGCTCTTTGGGCCTACCGCACTGAATACAAGACTCCCATAGGTATGTACCCATACCAACTTGTATATGGGAAGGCTTCTCACTTACTAGTCGAGCTAGAGAACAAGGCGATGTGGACAATGAAGAAATTGAAGTTGAATTGTACTGAAGCGGTAGAACAAAGACTAAATGGGTTGAATGAGATTGATTAGTTTCGCCTGAAGGCCTATGAAAGTTCATCTATCTACAAAGAGATTATGAAGAAGTATCATGACCAAAGGATTGAAAAGCGAGAATTCGCGGTCGGTGATTTGGTGCTTCTATTCAAATCTAGGCTACGCTTGTTTCCGGGAAAATCAAGTCCAAGTGGACAGGGCCATTCCTCACCACTGAACTATTCTCAAATAGGGCGGTTGACTTGGAGAATAAGGAAGGCGTAAATTTCACAGGCAATGGGCAATGGATAAAGATCTATCTGGGGCAGATAGAGAGCGTTCATGAAGTGGTTGATGCCTATCATCTTGATAAAGTATGAAGGTGTCTGCGTCATTCCGCGACGTTAAATCAAGCTTTTATTGGGAGGCAACCCAAGTTATAACCTCTAGCCAACAATAGGTTTTGTTTTCCTTGTAGAAATAGTCGTGGTTTTGTTTCGTTTTTCTCATTATTTCATTTTTTTCTTGTGTGGTAGTGTTCTCTAGAGATTAGTATAAGGTATGTGTCACAATATTGTCTATAAAAACACAAAAAGAATGGCCTAATATGTGTTACATCTTCAGGGAGCAAAATCAAAAATCTGCACAAAATGGTACGGTGCAAAGGTCTACGGACCCCATTGAGGGACCATCGTTCTATCAACGGACCGTTGATGGTGTCTGTAGATCCCAGGTATGTCCCCAAATTTTTGTTAAGTCTCTAAGAGATCGACTGTCCCAATCGATGGACCGTCATGTGACCTACGAACCTTCTACAGGAAATCGTAGGTCCAAATTTGTCAGTGATCTGACCTAACCTGGCTGGACGTATTTAAAGACATAACAGTTCAAATTTATTCCCTCTTTTAATTTATTTATAAATTCCCTTCCATAACCATATCCTCCAATTATTTCCTTCCTTTTTTTCTCTCAAATTCACCCTCTTCAAAATCTTAAATCACTCACCCATCCAAATTCTTCCTTTCCCAAACTCTCTGTCTCTTCCAAAATTCTCTGTTTCCTCATTCTCAAGAGGCTGATGATCGAGGTCGAAGGCGTAGGTTACATTGTTAAGTTTCACAACCACACCACTCTACACTAAAGGCATTTGGATTTTCCTAGCTTTGAGTTCTCGTTCATAGTTTTTTACAAAATTTGGAAGTGGGTCATGACCTTGGGACAAAAACTTACTAAATTTGCATGCTAAGAATTGTGTAGTTATGTCCCTCGGTATGAAAAAATGTGGTTGTGTAGCATATTAGTCGGTCTAAGATGTTGAGTGTCTCTTCGTGTCTGAAAGTTTTGACTTACGGTTTCTTGTTTGACCGAATCGGGTAAATAATCGAATGAAATCAGAACCTCAGGAATGATGAACTAGTATTAGTTATGTTAAAAGGCTTATTCTAACTTGTTTGTGTAAAAAGGAGTCAATAAAGGAACTGAAACTTTGAACTAGTAAAAGGCCTGAAATCTTCTCAGGCCAACAGTCGAGACCCCACCTACGGACCATCGATTGATCGACAGACCGTCGATGGGGTCCGCCAACTAAATCATGCTAAAAGTTCCAAAGTTTAAAACAACAGAAGTGGACTATAGTCTGTCAATTGATCGATGGACCGTTCTGCGCGCTCGTCTTTCCCATCAGAGAACCTGTTTTCACAAACATCTAAAATAAATCTAAGTGTTAGACGACAGAAGTGGACTATGGTCCATCGATTGATCGACGGACCATTCTGCGCCTGTCATTTAAATCGGAGAAGTCTATTTTATTTCCTTTCTCTAATAATTTCTAAGCTCAGACAACACTCGTAACTGACGGACCGTCGACTTATCGACAGACCGATGGTAGCTACCATTAATTTGACTCTACAACAATAGTCTGTGTTTTTTGAGTCCCAAGTTTTATTCTTCCCATTCTTTTTCGAGTGTGTAATTATCCACTACTCTTCAAGTAGCGATGGTGCCTAATGAGTACGTTGTCTACACAAAGAGGGGAAAATCCAATTCGGTTTCCCTGTCTCGTCGGATGATCATAAATTCTAACAAAGAGCAAGACCTAGCTTACATCTCTCAAAGTTCCACGACATCAAATGCAACAACACGATTAACAAGGAGAACCACCCGGAAGGTGACTCCCGGCGTAGTCATTGCATCCCAGTCTAATGAGGAGTGCACACTGACCGGTTCACCAACCGGGGCTGTTTCCAGTTTTGAAAAGGGGCTCAACATCAATCTCTAAATCTTTTTCTGCCTTAGGGTTGGACCAATCTTCTATGTCAAAAGAGGCCACTGATTCAGGTTCCACTTCTGAGGGAGACACTAGGTCGGAGGGCAAAAACCAGAAAGCCTCGTCTGATGAGGCTACCAGTTTAGAGTTTACATCCGCACCCCGGGCTGATGACCCCGTACCTATTGCTGATGAACCAAATTGGTGGTGCATCGAGGGTCTATACCAAGTGTACATAGATGCAAATATATTGAACGTAAAGGGGGTGATCTCTCGGCTGGTTAAACTGGAGGGTAGAGTCCTTACGGAAAGTTTGCACACGGTTCTCGAGGTGCATAGGTTGTTCAATTTTCACAAATTTGATTGGATGGCTCTGGATTTGGGAACCTATTGTGAGGAGATAGTCCGAGAGTTCTCTGTTTCATACATAGCTACTCTAAAAGGTTCTCTAGACAGGTGGGCAAGATCTGACAAACAGAACTCTCTAACCTATACATTAGTCCGGGGTTATCGGTTGATATATCTGAGTTTGTCATTCACCATTTCCTATACGGCCCCACTACTGGCCCATAGAGGACTCCAAATACTACAGAATTTGACTACAGGTAGCAGGTTGTACATAGTGGTGAGTTTGGTTTGAGTGTTACGCATCATGAGTCGACAAAGAGATGGTTGTCTCAATATCTGATGACCGATGGTGAGAGGGCAGATTGGGTGATAGACCCCCGAGGGCTGATCAAGAAGGCGACGCTCACCTTCATAGCCAAGTTCTTCTGGATGATGGTCTGACACATATTATTACCCACGCAAGCTGATAATGTAGTCACATGGAATAGGAAAGTGCTAGTTGCAACTCTAGTAGCGGGACTGGAGATAGAATTTGCTCGGTTTATCATAGTGGTTATTCATGAGAGGGCCTTCAAGACCTCTATTACTTACCCATTTGCCTATCATAGCTTCTAGCTGTGCAGGGACTCCGGAGTGCCAATTTTGCATTGTGATACACTCCGTAACAAGCAGGGACAATTGATATAGGCCTCATCAAGTATGAGGCCAATGTAGCAACACCGCATAGAAGGCCCCGGATTAAGGTTCCGCCACAAAGTGAGAACTTGGTGGACACTGTGCAGCGAGGCCAAGGGGCTGACCCTGTTTCACCAGAGCATGCTGATCTCACTCTGCTTCTTTTTATCATTCAGCCAGCAGGGCCCCAACTCATCCAGATTTACACCCCCATCTGCAGCTCTGGTCCCACTAGCTCGGTTCTAATAGTTTGAGGCCCTATTGGACACCCTACTCCACCTCATGAAACCTTGGAAGCATAAATCCATTGCTGAGGCTGAGGATCGCATCGAGAAGCGGGTGTCTAAGCAGGCTTAGCAACAAATTTCAGGCGGTCCACAAATGCCTAGATGCCTTTGAGCTATGGGTTGTAGAACATCCAGCCCCTACCATTGACCTCACTGATATCATAACTGAGTTGGCCATCCTGCGAGCCGACGTAGATTCCATTTTGGAGATGAGGGTGACTTAGCCAAATACTTCTCTTTTAGATCTCACGGAAGACTTGGTGCTCGATTGCTTTGTTCAATGTCCATACTGAGCCACAGACTGAGCAGCCTATGCGTACCAAGAGGCACTGCTCCAACAACACCACTAAGACCGGTGATGTGTCCCCTACTAAAAGAGAGAGGGGAAAGAGCTGGAGAAGTCTAGGAAGGCTTCCTTGGTAGATGAGGAGTTACGTCAGAGAAGAGAACTGGAGATGGCTGCTAGGGGATCCAGTTCTGTACCGGTGATTGATGATAGGAGCACTACAGATAGTGCAGAGGTCACTGTGGGAACTACTGGACCCACCGACATATTGATAGTTCTTCGACTCTACGCGCCATATATTTGCTTCACCTACCACACTATTATTCTAATTTTATTGCATTGGGGACAACCGCAAGTTTTTTTGAGGGGTGGGGTAAATAAAAAGTGAGTGGTAGGGTGAAGTCTGAGTAACCCAACTCACAATCCTCTCTTGCGGTTTTCTTGCTTGTATTCTTTTTCCCCAAGATACTATTTAATTTTTTGTTGAACCGGCATGTCGTAGTCTGTAAAATTATAAAAGCATGATGGATGACAAAATAATACCTCATCCTGGATAGTTCTTTCATGTATAGGTGAAAATAACTTGAATGTGTTGGCTCTAAGCATGACATAATTAGGCACCCGCTCCATGACCTTTAACTAACACCTGAACTGGGAAAGCAGATAATCTGATAGTGTAATGATGTTCTAAGAGAAGTGAGAAGATTTGAATGTTCAACAGTTGGTACCTAACTAGAACTTACCCGGTTAGTCCTGCGAAGGGAATCTTTATTAAAAGCTAGGAAGTAACCATAGGCCCTTGTTCGAAATAACCAATATTTAGCCTAAAAAAAGGTAACTAAATGAAAGAATTTTCCTTTTTTATCCAAATATGTTGAGCATGTAATAGACCGAATTTTTTTTGATTCACCAACTCACCTTCCCAGGGTCTAATGTTTTTGGCCCCAGTCTCTCCTTGGACATGTGCACCTTGACTTATAACAAAAACCTAAGTTGAAGTTGGCTAATGCAATAAGTGACCTCGTGTTGTTCCTGAACCGACTTCGGATATTATGTACCTCAAATCATGGACCAACAATGAGTTGAGGGTGACTATTATGAGTAAGGCCCCAAAAATGGGTATGAAAAGAGTTGGATGTTGGAAAGAAAAGCTTAAGTAAGCAAAAGATGTGATTTTGTAAAACTATCAATTGATTGAAAAAGCAAAGAAAAATAAAATAAAAATAAAGAAAAGTATTTTAATAGAAAAAGATGAAAAATAACATAAAGTCACATTCAAAAAGGTAGCAAAGCAAAAAAGAAAAGAGAAGAAAAAGAGGATGTCATGAGGCAATGAAAAGAGGTACAAAACTTAGCTGTAATGTCAAAGAGGGTAAAAATCACTAAAAATATACTTAAATGTGCCACACCTGACCTTGAGCCTACATTACAAGCCATGAAAGTCCTACCGTGATCCTAGAGTCTAGTATGGTGAACCTAAGTAGTGAAAATAAGGGCAAGCCTATGGCGAAGAATGCTAACTGTATTTGAACTTGTTCTTGAGCGTGAATGTTGAACAAAGATCCTTGTACCAAAATTCACAACCATTGTGTGAAAACTGAGGATTTCTTTTGAAGTAAGGGCACTAGTTGCGGAATCCGAAAGTTGGTACCTTGGTGAGAGGCAAAACGGTAGAGGTTTATGTGCATGGGAAGTTTGTGTCATGATGTGATCCGCATGAGTTATCTTGTTACGAGTGTGAGCCTTCACTAAATCAAATAAAGAGTTGGGGTAGATCGCCATGTGATTGCTAGAGCTTAAAAGTGTATACTTTTGTACAAATATTGTTTTGAGTCATAGTGTGTCGCTTGAGGACAAACAACGAATTTAAGTTGAGGGTGTTGATATACCGTGATTTCACGGTATTTTTAATGCATTTTACGTGGCAGTTGTGTGTGTCTAGAGCCTTTTTGTAGTAGTTTTAACAAGTTTTATGTTTTGTTTTGCAGGAAAGATGTCCAGGTTGAAAACGCATAAGGAAGCTGAAAATAATGCAGATTATGACCTACGAGGGCCATCGATGACCCGTCGTCTGATCGATGGACCATAGGTGGTGACTATCGATGTTCAGTTGAGGCTAAGGGAGAAGATCAGGGAAATCTGACCAAGTGTGGAATCGATAGACCGTACTGGTGAACTGTCGATTGGTTCAGATAAGGTTCCAGTAATTGACTTTTCAAGATTCTAAGTGTGGAACAACTGAGGAGCATCGACGAACCGTAGATGGATCGATGGACCATACTGATGGTCCATCATTTGATTCAGAGAAGGTGCTATCCAGTGAAGAAAAATAATTCCAAGTACGGACTGAATGAGACAGTCGACAGACCGTCAACTGAGTGAGATCGTCAATTGAAGCCGCGTTTCTGGACAAACTTTCCTTATTTCAATTCCTTTTTCTTTAGGACTATATTTTCTACAAATAGGGGATTAAAACCTCGTTTTTGGGGTTAGCTACTATTATTATTGTTCTATTTTGTGTTGGAGATTGTTGGTTGCAAACTTTGGGCAATTAATCAATTTCCGGATTTGTTTTGAAGGTTTTTCATACAATTTCAAGTTGAATTTCTTGGTTTTTTCTTATTGTTAGGTAAGTTCATGATTTTTTCTTTCAATATTATGAATTGTGACCATTCTAGCATGGGTAACTAAATCCACAACTAGGGTTGTGGGAACCATGGGTAACTAAATCCACAACTAGGGTTGTGGGAACCATGGGTAATTGAAAAAATTATCCTAGCAATTAATAAATTCTTAAATAGTTTTTGCATGTATTGATAATTATTTTGCTTACAAGTATTTGTAACGTTGGCCAACGTTAGAACTCGCCTTTTTTCTACTTGCCGGACCAAGGAAGTAGTTAATAAGAAAAAATTATCAACATAGATTTAGTGTCATACTATCTAATAGGCTAGTGTCGATTGGTGCAAAGTAATAACTAAGTCATACATCGATTATAATGTCTAATATGAGGTAATGGTAAGGGTTAGTAAATTATATACACGTGGATGCACCGAGTTACAGAGTGAATTTCTCTAGATGTCGGACCAAGGATTTAGAGTACATAACTTACCACTTTACATGCAAAGCACTAGCAAAGAATTGTTATTGGTAGGAATACGACGTTATGAACATGTGGGAAACACATATACCCTACTTATTCTAACGACTTGATAAACCCCCCCTTTAACTACTTATTTTTGAAAATACATTGGATAAATAGACGTAATTTTGAATTGAAGTTAAGTATAAAGCATTTTCCTCGTGGGATCTACCCCAACCTACTAGTTGGGTTCTCTACTTGATTACAACCGTTTATACTTCGTTAGGGACGTGTAATTTGAGCATATCAGAGGCCGGAGTTGCTAAACGTGAGACCTCCATCTCATTTACATGACTTTTCGATGCTAAGAATTTATTCTCTTTAGTAATCATCATACTCGAGATACAAGATCATATTAGTCTCTTCTAGACCCCTATGTAAACATCTCTTCATAATAGCTCATAGGCATTCATAAGTGAGAACTACCTTTTCACTTTAGAAACCACATACATGTGAGTAAACCTTTCAGTCAAACACTTTATTATAATCATGAGAAACTACTTTCAATCATATAATAATCATATCATAACATACTTGCATACTTCATAACCAATTCAATATTCTAGGGTTAAGGATGAGGAATACTTGCAATCAACATCACATCCACACATTAGACATAGAAGCATCACAATCTAAGTAACTCATACTTCATAATTGAATTCAAGAAGAATCAACCTTCATACATTCTTGCCCTTTCATTGCTTCCATACCTCAATTACCAAAGAATACATAGCCAATGAATAATTAAGGTGAACCTAAGAAGTAGTTACATAATAAACATCAATGTAGTCAATTATTCATCCTCTTCACAGTTCACCATATCAATTCAAGGTTTTCATGAATTTAGTGAAAGACATGGGTTCATGGGAATCTTGAGTGATAACAAGAATTAACCATGAATATATACTTAAACAACATTAATTGACCATAATTCATCACAATTGATTCTTAATTTCGTTTTTAAAAGAAGACCCAAGTGTAGAGAAAAAACCATAGTTTGGAGAAGTTTGAAAATCTCCTTTAAAGGACCTGTTGGGGAAAGAAATCCAAAGACTGAAAGAAATCATACCTTAATCAAGACTTTAGCCTCCAATTTGTTTATAAAAACTTGGGAATTGGGTCTTCTTTTTCAAGATTCAAAGCTTCTTCAATGGAGATTGATCAAAGAGAGAAAGTAGAGAGAGGTGAGAGCTTTTAGATTTTGATTTGGGGATTTTATTTGAGTGAGTAAATGTGAGGGAAAACTGATTGAAAATCAATATATAGTCCTCTCATGAAATACCCAAAAGACTCCTCGCTTAAGTTGACCATTTAATGAAGTCAAACTTGAATTTCAAATTTCAGATTTTTGTCGGGGAACAAGTCCACGTCGCGGAGCTGTTCCCACATGATTTTCGAATTTAATTTATGAAACAAAAGAGTCTGCGACGTGCCGACTATGCAGACCAATATTATTTTTCCAAGTGGGACCTAGTCCGCGATGCGGACCTATTTCAGACAAGTGCAATTTGGCTGCTGCTTTGGCACCTTGCTTTGCTAAGTTTGGGGTCCCTTCATGGACCCCTAGGGCGACCCTTGGTGGGTTAGACTTGGATGTTTTCACCCGATATACATGATTGTGCCTATTTAAAGTGATTTTACAAGTTTTATTCTTCATACAACTCCTCCGAACCTTCACGAAACCTAAGAACTTCGTACTAGTTCAAGTGCACTAGCTTCTGGACGTTTCATGACGTCTTGACCCTAACACTTCCTAACTAGTGTTAATGCATTAAATTAGACTTAAAAAAAGTGTTTTAAGTTTTACCTCATCATGTGAAGCTATATATCAAGTCATTAACTTTCGGAGTGTTACATTATCCCCCCCCCCCCGCAGGA
>NC_028648.1:17017740-17044011 GCF_001406875.1 Solanum pennellii | reverse complement strand
CCCCCCCCCCCCGCAGGAACATTCGTCCCCGAATAACACTTAAATCTTTTTGTAGGGAGAGGATAGAATCAATATTAGCAGCCCAACCAACAACAACAACATAAAATAATCATGAGTCACAACTCGTAGGAGTACTTCACAACTCCATTCAATACATGAACATGACATTTACACATAGCAACACGAATCACAATTTACTTCATATAAGAGCTCAACTTCACCACACGAGGAACTACCTTCTGAACATCAACATGAGCTCAACATAACATCAAGAGTCCCTTATGCACAACTTCTTTTCAAGGTTCATTAACATGCTCAATATAATTTCATAAAAGAAACTATACACCAAATCACAAATAAGTGCAAGTTAAGCAAAAGAGCATATATACATGAAAACTCATTTTAGCAAGACCCTTTACCATAATTATGCACATGTTAACAATTCAATCCAAACTCAACATTATTAATTAGGTCATTTTAGGAGGATTAATAACCTCAACTTTGGCTAGAAAATTGAGAAAATAGGTGAGGATAACATGACTCCATGTCGGCCTCGGCCTCCCATGTCGCTCCATCAACAAGGTGATTCCTCCATAAGACTTTTACGTAGACCACCTCCTTGTTCCTCAACTTCTTGACTTGGCAATCTAGAATTTCCACTGGAACCTCTTCATAGGAAAGTCTCTCATTCACACCTAACCCCTCAATAGGGAGGATGGATACGGGATCACCAATACACTTCTTTAACATAGAGACATGAAATACCGGATGAACCGAAGCTAGTTCACTAGGTAGTGTCAACTCATATGCATCCTTTCTGACCCGTTGCACTATTTCATAGGGACCCACATACCGGGTACTTAGCTTTCCCTTTTTGTCGAATCTCATCACCCCTTTTATAGGTGAAATTTTCAAGTACACCTTATACCCTTTTTCAAATTCTAGATCCCTTCTTTTTTTGTCGTCATAGGACTTTTGCCGATTATAGATTGTTTTCAAACGGTCCCTTATCATCTGAACCTTCTCTAAGGTTTCATAGATTATTTCGTGACCAAGTAGTGAAGGCTCACCAACCTCAAACCACCCATCCGCAGACCTACATCGCCTACCATAGAGTGCTTCAAATGGTGCCATTGAAATACTCAAATGGTAGCTATTATTATAGGAGAACTCAATCAATTGTAGGTGATCATCCCAATTGCCTTTGAAATCTATCACACATGCTATTAACATGTCTTCTGTGGTTTGAATAGTTTGGTCCGCTTGAGCATCCGTTTGACGATAAAAAGTGGTACTTAACTTTACTTATGTACCCAACCCTTTTTGGAAGCTCTCCAAAATCGATATGTGAATTGAGTACCTATATCCAAAATCATGGACAAAAGGATCCCATGTAAACTCACTATCTCATTAATGTATATTTTTGCATAATACTCTGTCGAATAAGTAGACTTAACAGGGATAAAGTGAGCGGATTTTTTTAATCTGTCCATAATACCATAAATTAAGTCATTTTTCCTTTGGGTTCGACGCAACACCACAACAAGTCCATATTAATTTCTTCCCACTTCTAAGTAGGAACACCCATTTCTTGAATTAGACCACTAGGCTTTTGATGCTCGGCTTTCACTTGTTGGCAATTTGGACACTTGGATACAAATTCTGTTGTGTCCCTCTTTTAGTCATCCCACCAATATACCTCTCTAAGATCACGATACATTTTGGTGGAACACAGATAAATGGAATATCGGGAACCATGAGCTTCCTCTAACACCCTATTCCTCAAATCATCAACATCCGATACACAATCTATTTGGTACCTTATTACACCATCCCCCTGGGAGAACGACTCATTCATCTTACTAAGTACCGATTCCTTCAAATTCATAAATAGAGATCAATATGTTGTTTAGACTTCACCTCAGCCACCAAAGACGATTCGAAATTATGGTGGACCACAAAACCACCATTTGGAGAATCTTCTAACCGAACACACAATCGAGCCAATATATGAACATATTTCACTAGGTCTTTCTTGCCTTCTTCTACATGAGACACACTACCATGGTCACAAGACTAAAACCATTCGCGACCACATTAGCCTTGTCGCGGTGGTAAAGAACACTCATGTTGTAATCTATCAATAATTCCAACCATCTTCTTTGACAGAGGTTCAACTACTTTTGAGTAAACACATATTTAAGACTCTTATGGTCGGTATAAAAATCTAAATTAACACCATGCAAGTAATTCCCCCATATTTTTAAAAGTAAACACTATGGCCGCTAATTCAAGATCATGAGTTGGGTAATTTTTCTCGTGCACCTTGAGTTGTCTAGAGGCATAAGCTACTACCTTCCCATGTTGCATAAGGACACAACCCAAGCCCACTCGGGAAGCATCACAGTATACCACAAAACTCGTAGTACGCTCTAGTAAAGTCAACATCGGAGTGGAAGTAAGCCTATCTTTCAATATTTCATAAGGTTGCTACTACTTCCCCATGTTACATAAGTTTGGGGTCACTTTGTGGACCCTTAGGGCGACCCTAGGGAGTCGTACCTGGACTTTTTCATCCTATATACATGATTTTACCTATTTAAAGTTATTTTACAAGTTTTGGACTTCATAAGACACCTCCACACCTTCACAAAATCTAAGGACGTTTTACTAGTTCAAGTACACTAGCTTTTGAAAGTCTTGGACGTTTCTTGACGTCTTGACCCTAATACTTCCTAACTATTTTTAATACATTAAATTAGGCTTATAAAAAGTGTTTTAAGGTTTACTTTATCATGTGAGGCGCTAGACTAAGTCATAAATTTTTGGAGTCTTACAAATTTGACGGGGATGGAGTGGGCAGATTTCGTCAAACTATTAACAATTACCCATATTGAATCATTTTGCCTCCGGTTCGAGGCAAATCCACTACAAAGTCCATATGGATATCTTCTCATTTACACGTAGGAACATCCATCACTTGAGTCAAACCACCCAATTTTCGATGCTCGACCTTGACTTGTTGATAATTAGGACATTTAGCCACAAACTCCATTTTATCCCTTTTTAAACCATACCACCAATAGACCTATTGAAGATCACGATATATTTTGGTGGATGATAAACCGTTGTTTCACGGTATTTTTAATGCTTTTTCCTTAAGTTTAGAGTGTGTCCAAAAGCCTTTTTGTATTGATTTTTATGTAAGTTTCTCCTTATTTGCAGGAAATCTGTCCAAAGATGAATGCGGAAGTTTTTGAGTGAAGAAATGTAGAAGAGACCACCTACGGAGCTTATGACTATCCGTCGAGCTTGTGACGGTCCGTAGGTGGCATTAAAGTGAAGCTGCTGAAGAAAGATGGGGAAGTCTGACTTAGTGTGGGATTACGGAAGTCCACGATAGACCGTCATAGCGGCAGCAGTCGGTCGTGCGGGTTCGTCGCAACGATCAAAGAGTAGTCCCAGTACCCAAATTCCTAGAAGTTTAAGTATTATGGAACGGAGACCCTCGATAGACCGTCGTACTTGGAACGGTCCGTCATACCTGCCGTTCAGGGTAATGAAGAAAGCAGCAGAAGAATTTGTAAAGCATGGGATGACGGAGGTCATGACGGCCCATCGTGACTATGACGGTCCGTCGCGAGGTCTGTCCACTCGAACGCGTTTTGACAGATTTTCAGTAATTGGAATCCTTATTTTATTAGGTTTTTATTTTTATTATAAATAGTTCGAAAAACCTCGTTTTTGGGGTTAGACTCTTTGATAATAGACTCTTGGATAGTAGACTTTTTTATAGTTAGACTTTTGGATAATCTTTAGTTCTCTTGTTCAAGTATTGAAGGATTAGTTTCAGCAATTGTTACACTTTTTCTGGAATAGATTGTTGGTGCTTTTATTGATTAATCAAGTAATTTCTGGACTTTATTCTTTCTCATCAAAGTAAGTGCATTGAATTCTTATATTAAATATATGAATAGTGTGATTATGACCATGGGTAACTAAAATCCATAACTAGGGTTCTGAGAACCATGGGTGATAATGAAGTAAAAACTAACTAAAATAGCAATTCAAGAATAGTGTCTTGCATGTGTTGATAATTCTTTCATTTAGAAGTCTTTTTAACGGATGCTACTTGTCGGACCAAGGAGGTAGATAATAGGAAAAGAATTATCAACATATATTTAGTGTATACTATCTAATAAGCTAGTGTCGATTGGTACGAGGTAATAACTTAGTCAAATATCGAATACAATGCTTAATATGGGTAAAGGTAAGGGTTAGTATAGCAACACACGTAGCCGGACCAAGGTGCGGAGTGAAATTTTCTAGATGTCGGACCAAGGATTTAGAGATACATAACTTATCACTTTACATGCAAGATACTAGGAAAGAATTGTTATAATTAGAATTATCAAGTTAGGAACCTGTGGGGAACACTTAAGCCCTAGTTACTTTTATTAATTGATTAAGCTCTAAGAATTGAATCTGTTAGTTGTTTACTTTAATCTAGTTAATTACTTTCATTAATTTAGAAATAAAAACCCCCATTTACTGTCTTTTGTTTTCTAGGAAAATAATTGACTAAATAATAGTAATAATAGAATAAAGTTAAGTCTGAACAATTTTCCTCGTGGGAACGATCCTAACCTCATTAGTTGGTTTCTTTACTTGATACGACCGCTTTACTTCTTATTTGAGAAGTAAGTTTGAGCTTATCAGTGGCCCCGTATGAATGGAATATCAGGAACCATGAGCTTCTTCCAAAATTTTCCCCCCTTATACCATCCACATCCGGTACATACAATCTACCTTTGTACCTAAGTACCCCATCCCCCCTTGAGAGAATGCCTCATTGAACTTGATAAGGATCGATTCCTTCAATTCCATCAATAGAGGATCAAGGTGTTACTTAGACTTCACCTTCACCACTAAAGATGATTCGAAGTTATGATGTACCGAACACCCTCCATTTTGGAGAATCTTCTAACCTAACACCCAACCGAGCCAATCTATGCACCTCTTTTACTAACTCTTTCTTATCATTTGAAACATGAGCTACACTACCCATTTACATTCAACTTAGAGCATCTGCAACCATATTGGCCTTGTCGGGGTGGTAGAGAACACTCATGTTTTAATCCTTCAAAAGTTCCAACCATCTTCTTTGTCGGAGATTCAAATCCTTTTGATTGAACACATATTGAAGGCTCTTGTGGTCCGTAAACACGTCCACATAGACCCATAAAGATAATGCCTCCATATTTTCAAAGCAAACACTACAGACGCTAATTGAAGGTCATAAGTTGGGTAGTTCTTCTTATGCACCTTAAGTTGTCTAGAGGCATATGTTATCACCTTACCATGTTCCATATAGACACAATCAAAACCTACTCGAGAATCGTCACAGTACACCACAAACCCTTTAGAACCCCCGGTAAGGTCAACACCGGAGAGAAAGTTAGTTTATATTTCAATTCTTGGAAACTGCTTTCACAAGCTGCCGACCACTCCAACTTAGCTTTCTTTTGGGTTAAGGTTGTCAAAGGAGAAGCAATGGATGCAAACTCATCAACAAATCTCCTATAATAACTAGTTAAACCCAAGAAACTTCAAATGTTGGTTGGAGCCAAAGGTCTAGGATAATTCTTAACCGCTTCCTTTTTCTTTTGATCAACCTCAATATTCTCACTCGAGACTATGTAACCAAAAAAAAGCAACCAATAACAACCAAAATTCATACTTACTATATTTAGCAAAAAGTTGGTGCTCCTTGAGGACTTGCAATACTCTCCTCAAATGACCTATGTGTTCAAGTTCACACTTACAATACACCAAAATATCATCAATGAAGACAATTACAAAAGAGCCAGGTCAGTTCCGAAACACTCTATTCATAAGGTCCATAAAAGTCACTAGCGCATTAGTTAGACCAAAAGACATGACTAGGAACTCATAATGACAATACCTAGTTCAGAAAGTCGTTTTAGGTATATATACACCTCTCCCCCTATGTTGGTGATACCCCGACGTTAAATCAATTTCAGAGAAGAAGCTTTCCTTTTGGAATTGATCAAACAAATCATTGATCCTAGGGAGAGGATACTTGTTCTTTTTGGTGACGTTATTTAGTTGACGATAATCAATGGACATCCTAAGGGACCCATAGCGGTGACAACATCGGGAGAATCCTCTTGATGGCCCCAAAATATTAAGAGCATAGAAATGGTTCATCTGAGGAGCATCGAAACTAGGATCGTTTTTTTGGATTCGTTACTCCCTTTTCCTCTAGACTTATGGCTACTCTTTCCACAACCAAAGCAATTATTTGTTCCTACTAGACATTCACCCATATGCTTCTTACCATATTTGGTACAAGTAGGTTTCTCACTTGGTGAATTTAAAGTTCTCCCCTTGTGACCTAGGGTTAGACACCCTATCCTTGCTAGCCTTGGGAAATTTAAAAGCAACATGGTTGGAGAACCACCTCTTGGATCTAGGTTTTTATTGAATTTCCAATTTACCCTTAAGAGTAGTTCCTTTATAAGACCTTGCCCTTTTACAAACCCTATTCTTCCTCTTAACCCTAATATCCTCAACTTGTTGAGCATGAACCATCAAATGAGAAACATTGCCTAACGACACTCTTTTACAAGATCATTGGACACACCCGTCATAAAACGACTCATTTTACCTCTAGGATTGGACACCACAGAAGGGCATATTTGCACAACTAAGTGAACTTCAAGAAGCATTCTTGGACACTCATACCTCCTTGAAGAAGGTTGATGAACTCTTCCACCTTAGCCTCTCTTTTTTCCCTTGGTAAGAACCTATCAATAAATACCCTCCTAAAGACTTCCCAACTTATGGGACCCACTCTCAAAGCCCTATTGTCCCTCCATTGAGTGTACCAATTTTGAGGCACATCTTTGAGTTGATATATGACTAGCACGGCCTTCTAATTTGAAATCACTCCCATAGCATACAACAACTTATAGACCTTATCAAGAAAGTCTAGGGGGGCTTCATTCACCATAGACCCAAAGAACATTGGAGGGTTCATCCTTGGGAAGTACCTCAAGCGAGAAGCCAATGGTACTAGAATTTTGGTTCACATGAGGTCCAACTTCCCGGTTTGCTAGAGCAGTCATGGCTTGAGTTTGAGTAGCTACAGCTTGAGCTTGATTAGTCATGGCTTGAGCCAAGTTGAAGAAGGTCAACCTTATATCTCTATATTTCATGGTCGGAGGACTGACTGGAGCTTGGTCACCTTGTGGAGCATGTTCTTGAGGAGGAGCTTGGTTGTCTTGGGGAGGAACTACCGCATTAGTTATATCCTCTTCAACTCTTCTTGTTGTTGCCCTTCTAGTAGTTACAACCATTAACCACAACAAAACGGTTAGAAGAAAAATGAAAGATACAGTCAAGACTCTCAAGGCAAGACTTCAAGAATACCAAGGAGGTGAGAATTTCCTAATCACCACATAGCCTCTCATTCATAAGTATGGCGCGCTTCACACTCATGAACAAGACTCTACGTAGATGTGGTTTAGTGGGACATGAATCCTAAGATTAATTAATATTATGCTCTGATACCAAGTTTGTCACAACCAGGGAGCACCCCATAGACGTAACTACCATCTTCGTCCTCGAAGAGGACTTAGACTAGCCCTTAGCATAATTCATTGCAAATCATAGGTAGTGAAAATACAGAAAAATTAACTTTTACATAGCATTTATTGAGTTAACATAGACTTATCATTTATGAATTTTACATAGACTTCTCATTTATTCAATATAGCTGATTCATAAAATAGCCTAATATTTTGTCTCACATGTAAACCATCTATCATAGAAGTATGAGAATTGGGCATATACTTACACTAGTACAATATGCCACATATAGGCTTATAATAAAGTCTCAAAAGATAAAGGAAAGAATAATTGTCCTTAGAAATAATCAATACTCATAAATCTAGAAAATGTCACATCATCCTCGAACTTGAGGACTCACCAATAACTTGGGAAAAGATCCAAGTCTTCCTTAAAATTGCTTTCTACTCTTCAATGGCCCGAACCTATATATTTGTAGAAATATAAAGAATATAGGTTATTACAAACCACATGTACTAAGTGTGGAAACATATGCAAGTAAAACCATTGAAATCATGCACAAAGGGACATTTTGTTTAAAACCATGCTAAGTCACTTTGAAAGCCTTTTATGCACACATAAAAGTGTATACAAGTCAATGATCATAATATCACTTAAGACAAGTTCATATTCCACACAAGACCAACATTATCATAAAGTCAGAACAACATGAATAGCATGATCATAGAGTCATATCAACATTTCATAGCATAGAGTTCATAACATCAATGTATAGAAGACCCTAAGTCACAATCTCATCCCAAGCCTACAAGTGCAATGCTCATGTGAAGCCCCATAACCCCACATAATCAAGTAAACTAAAATAGAGACCATAAGCAATGTCTATACTTCATATAACAACATATCATGTGTAGTCGTCATTTACATAGATTTGTAGACCAATATTATGTTCATCAAATAACGTCAGCATCATATAAGATAAACATCATGTAAAGTCAACATTTAGAATTTCATTCATAACATAAGCATATAAGAACATCATCCTAGCACTCCCCTCAAGGTCAACTTATACAATGCATAGGTAAAGTATCATACCCTTACCTACACTAAGGAGAACCCCTTAAGTCACCCTAGTTAGAGTTCACCATTATTACTTCATTCATTCACTTTACTTTTGGGAACAATTGCCTTAACTGAAATTATAACATGTGATCAAAACATGGAATATTGTGTCATGAAACCCTACACCAAAAGAAGGTGCTCTACTTGCTAAGGTAGAACCAAAACATGAATATATTCTAGGTGGATCCACTAGCTAGTTTTCCTATGGGGCAACATAGTTAAGGACCTAGGAGATATGTATTGGAAAGCCTATTTATTCAATTTGCATTGTAGTCTCCATCTCATGAGAATCGTTGTGAACCTACCTTTCTCATTGGGAAGGGACACCTCTCATACCTATTTTGCTCGATGCTAAGCTAAAGTCCCTTTTAGAAATGTCTTTAAGCCTTTCATAATCATCAAATCTTAATATAGGTCGTAGGAGACTAACCCCTTGTATAATAATGTCATTAGATGTTTAGGTATTGCATTAGAACTTACTTTCATTACAACCCATCATTTAGAGATCATCACCTCATAGTCATATTATATATAAGGCACACAAAAAATCGCATTCAACCTTGCATGATCATACCCATATCAATATCTCACAATTCAACATATCCATAACATGCCATCATATTCATCATATCATCATATTCCTATTCTATTCACATAATCATACTTCAATTGAACATCATCATCAAAAATAAACCATCATTATTGAAGTAGAGAAGTCATAGTCATAAAGGTCTTACCAAATATCTTCCAAAACCTCCTTCAATACTTCATCATCAATATCACAATATTTATCCATAAATTAACTCAACATCATCATATAATAATTGTACAAGAACTAAATCAATTTCATCATCCCTAAACACCAATCAACTAAATTCATACCCTAGGTTTAGGGAAAAGGGACAATCATGGATTTCTCATAGAAACTAGTTCAAAACCTAAGGCATTACAATAATTAACCAATAAAAATCATAATCTATCAATATTAATCAATACAATACAACATTAAATCAATTTGAAAGGAATCTATGAAATTGGATGAAAACTCAAGCTTTAGACATCTTTGGAAACCAATTTTGAAAAAACTCTTGGGGAAAGAGATCCCAAGAGTGAATGTCTTAAATACCTTAAGATTCCTTGAATATTTAATAATGAAAACTTGAATCTTGAATCCCTAATTAATCTTGAATCTTGGTCTTCAATGGTGGTCTTTGAAATAGAGAGAGTTTGTAGAGACAAGTTGGAGAGGTTTGGGTTAGGGGAAATTATGAAGTGATGAGTTAGTTTAATGAGGTTTAACTGTTTTACAATCCCCAAGAAACTTAATTAACCACACCTTTACCCTAATTAATTTATTAACTAATTAACTAATTAGTCTAAACTTGACTGAAAATGGACAGTGAAGTCCCACCCCAAATGATTACTCCCCGTCGATGGGGTGTCGATCCAACCACGAAGGGTCCTGGTCATCCTTGGTTTAGATCAGAGACTTTCTTTTGGTATCTTCATTGGAAATGGATAAGTCCCCACAAACGAGCACCATCAATGGGTCGTTGACCCATCGATGGCTTGTCATTTGGTTCCGTCAATAGCCACTGTTAAATGACAACTTTTAGGGTCAAATGCTAGGGTCCTCTTCAAGGACCCTTAGGGTGGTCCTTAGGAAGTTGTACCCGGAAGTTTCGACCCTGAGCACACTCTAACATGTATTTTAACTCTTTTTACGAAATTATACTTAATTCCAACTCTTGAAACCCCTTGAAACACACCAAGGCACACTAGTTCATCTTTAACAAATCTCCGGACGTAATGGTCGTTTCTTGATGTTTCAACTCTATCACTTCCTAATTGATTATATTACTTTTTTAGTCTTAGAAACAGTGGTTTAAGGCTTATGTCATTTAGTGAGGTTCTAGACTAAGTCATGGACTTTCGGAGTGTTACACAAAGTATATTTTTGTAAGTAGTATTGAGCACCGTTATGAGGATGTGAGTTCATGTTAACTCAAGTCTCCATAAACAATGCATTCATCATGGATATTAAAAAATATTAATTTTAGTTGATAAATTATGTTAAGATACTGGATCCACTAAGTTAAGTAGGTTCTATATGATGATAAAATATAGGACAGTACTGGCAGCGTGGGCAAGACGTTGTATAACCACTTAGGCTCATAGTGGTGTTTGTCGGTCAAAGAATCTCCCACAAAAACTATATTACTTTCATATATGAGTAAATTTAAATGTTTTAAAGTTTTATCCTTAACAAACTATGTTGCCTTTCAATTGTTTCGTAAGCTTTATATGTATTGCATGAGCTTTATTGCTTTATATTGAGTTAGTTATTCCGAAGTTCATAATAGTTGAGGTAACTGTTTTTTCATGATTTTTTCAAGCCTATATATTTTTTAAGATTCTAACTCGAATACTCGTATATTCAATGTATTGATGCCAGTTGTCCTGCATCATCTTATGATGCAGACGCGGGTAACCAGGAGCAGCATCCAGCGCCTTATTGATCTAGATTGAAATCTCAGAATCTTTTGGTGAGCCTCCTTACTTTTTGAAGGACTCTGTTTATCTTTCTTTCATTATTTAAGTATTAGGATGATTGGGGGTCTTCTCCCACCATCCCTTTTTATATTAGAGGCTTTATAGATAGACAGTTAGTAGTTCTTTAGTCTTTACATTATCATTATATGTTAAGGACTTGGGTTTCCATATTTGGCCAAGTTGAATGTTGATTCTTTTAACAATCCAAGTTTTATTATTAAGTTATTTGAGTAAGTGCATTTGATAATTGTAATAATGCTTAGAGTCTTCCGTTGAGTTAAGTAAACCAGGTCAAGGGTTCGCTTGGGGACCAACAATGGTCTTCGAGTGACAGCCACGTCATGGGTGTAGGCTCGAGGCATAAAAAACATTGTATCTAAGCACAGAGTTCAAGAGTCGTAGGAACCTATGATGTCGTGTCTGTAGAGTCCTAGTTATCGGTGTGAAGTGTGACACATCTATAATTGGGAGGCAGAAACATTTAGGAATTCCTTCGCCTCTTTGATATTTCTTTCGTGTGTTAAAGTTTGATATCTAAACAATTTCCCTCAATTCGTGCTTGTGCAAGTTTTCGGATAACCATGCCTCCACGAAGCAATAAGAGGTCGTCCAACTAACAGGAATGTTGAAAAGCAAGAGTAACCTGATGCACCTAAAGTGCAAGCTCTAGGGAAAGTTACCAATGTTGAGTTCCATGAGTCTATAAGTATGCTCAGTAAAGTTTTGACCATTAAAGATGGGCAGCAGAGAGGATCTCGATAAGAAGAGGTTGACACTTCGAGGATTCGTGAGTTCCTTAGGATGAATCCCTTAAGTTTCACTGGTTCAAGAACTTTAGAGGACCTCTATTGAGTAACTGAAAAAGGTTTTTGATGTGATGCATGTTGTTGATACTACGAGAGTTGATCTATCTGAATATTAGATTAAAAATGTTGCTACAACATGGTTGATCCGTAGATGGGGGATAGAGTTGATGATGCACCACCTACAAGTTGGGCATGTTTTTAAGAGGCTTTCTTCGGGAGATTCTTCCCCCGAGAATTGAAAGAGTCTAAGGTACGGGAATATCTTACACTCAAATAGGATTCTCTAAGTGTTCATGAATATGAGATGGACTTCACCCAACTATCCCCTCATTCTTCGGAAATGGTTAAGGAAATGAGTAGTAGAATGAGTTTGTTTCTTGCTGGTTTGGGCCATCTGTCAAGCAAAGATGGTAGGGCAGCGATGTTGATAGGTGACATGGACATATCAAGGTTGATTGCCCATGTTCATCAAGTTGACGAAGAGAAGTTGAAAGACAGGGAAGAGTTCAGAAATTAGTATCTTCGTACTTTTAGAGAAAAATATGTGTGCACCATCATCTGCTAGTGCACTTGCACCCAGAAACAAAGGTGAGTATAATGGCCAGAATTCGCAGAACTTAAGAGTTAATCCAGAATAGTCTCAAGGAAGGGCGGCACAAGGAGGTAGTATGGCTCTTGTATGTGCTAGTATGGTAGAACCCACCTGATAAATGTCGTGATGTCCAGAAAGGTTGTCTCAAGTGTTGGCAGGAGGTTCACTACATGAAAGAGTGTCCTAAGAACATGAAAGGTAGTGGAAATCGAGGCAATAGATCCTAGTCTTCATCTGTTTCTCCACCAGATAGGGCTGCATATAAAGGAGCTACTTCTTGTATTGGCGGAGGAAGAAATCGCCTTTATGGAATACGAGCCTCCAAGAGCAAGAGAAATCTCCGGATGTTGTCACTAGTATGATCAAAGTCCTAGGAGAAAGTTTATATTTTATGACCCCTTATGTTGCAAATAAGTTTGATATTATTTTTGAGAAACTTTGTGAACCATTTTGTGTTTCTACACCTGTTGGGGAGTATATTTTAGTTGAGAGAGTATATCGTGATTTTTTTATTTCCATCAATCACAAAGACACCATGGCTCATAGTCGAGCTAGACATGGTAGATTTTGATGTCATTCTACGAATGGATAGACTTCATGCCTGTTATGTTTCCATAGATTGCCGAACTCGAATTGTGAAGTTTCAGGTTTCTAATGATCCAATCATAGAGTGGAGTAGTAGTTCAGCGGTGCATAAGGCTTGCTTTATTTCGTACCTTAAGGCGAGAAAATTACTTTCGAAGGGTCGTAGCTATCACTTAGTTCGAGTTAATAACTCAAATGTTGAAGTACCTCTCATACACTGAGTTCCTATAGTAAGAGATTTGGTAGAAGTCTTCCTTATGACCTATTGGAGTTCCTGCTAAGAGAGAAATAGACTTCAACATAGACATCATTCCATCTACTCGTCCCATCTATATTTCACCATACATAATGGCAAAACAAAGTTTAAAGAGTTGAAAGGGCACTTAAAAGATTTGTTAGATAAGGGCTTCATTCGACCAAGTGTCTCTCCATGGGCCACTCCATTCTTGTTTGTAAGAAAGAAATATGGTTCCCTTAGGATGTGTATACATTAACATCAGTTGAACAAGGTTACCATCAAGAATAACTATCATCTTCCGAGGATTGAGATCTTTTCAATTAGCTTCAAGGTGTTTCCTGTTTCTCAAAAATTAACCTCATATCAGGATATCATAAATTGAGAGTAAGAGAATGTAAAATTTCAAAGAAATCTTTAAGAACCAGATATGTTCATTACGAGTTTTTGGTCATGTCCTATGGTTTGAACAATGCACCTGCAGTGTTTATGGATCTTATGAACATAGTTTCCAAACCTTATTTAGACATGTTTGTTGTCATCTTCATTGATTAAATACTAATCTATTGAAGGAATAAGGATGATCATGCTAGTCGTCTTAGAATAGTTCTCCAGACTGAGAGAGACAAGGAGTCGTATCCCAAGTTCTCTAAATGTGAGTTTTGGCTTGATTCTGTGGCATTCTTAGGACACATAGTGTTTGGAGAGGGGATTAAAATTGATACTCAGAAAATTGAGGAGGTCAGAATTGGCCTAAACCCACATCTTCAACTGATATTAGGAGTTTCTTAGGTTTAGCTATCTATTATAGAAGGTTCGTATATGGGTTCGTCTACATCATCTCCTTTTACCAAATTGACTTAGATGATGGTTAATTTTGAATGGTTTGAAGCTTGTGAGAAGTGCTTTCAGGAATTAAAGAAGAAGTTGACTACCGCTCTAGTTTTGACTTTACTAGAAGGTATTCAAGGTTTTGAGGTGTATTGTGCTGCATCTTGAGTTTGTTTGGGTTGTGTGTTAATGCAGAATGACAAAGTTATAGCTCATACCTCTAGATAATGGAAAGTTCATGAGAAGAATCACCTAACCCATTATCTAGAGTTGGTTGTTGTAGTATTCTCTTTAAAGATATAGAATCATCATTCCTATATTTTTCATATTGATATAATACTAATCAAAAGAGCCTGAAGTATGTGTTCACCCAGAAGGAGCTTAATCTCAGACAAAGGCGGTGGTTAGAATTACTCGAGGATTATGGGATGAGTATTCTTTACCACCCAGGTAAGGCTAATGTGGTTGTTGATGCTTGAAGGACGTACTCTATGGGCAACACCACCCATGTTGAGGAAGGAAAGAAAGAGTTAGCAAAATATATGCACAGACTTGAATGCCTGAGAGTCAGACTTACAGATTTCACATAATGAGGAATAGTGGTGACGTATGGTGTTAAGTCTTCATTAGTGTCAGATTTGAAAGAAAAGCAAGACCAAGATCCTATTTTTCTTTAATTGAAGGCAAATTTTCATAAGCAAAAAGTATTACCTTTTGAACAAGAGGGAGCTGGTGTATTGAAGTATCAAGGTAGATTGTGTGTACCCATAGTGGATGGACTTCAAGAGAGGATCATAGAGAAAGCTCATATCTCCAGATATTCCATTCATTCAGGTTCCAAAAAGATGTATCACGATTTGACAGGTGCGTATTGGTGAAGAAGCATGAAGAGGGTATTGCAGAATTTGTTGCTAAGTGTCCAAATTGTCCACAAGTTAAAATAGAGCACCAAAGGCCCGGTGGTTTGGCTCAGAATGTAGAACTTCCAGAATGGAAGTTAAATATGATTAATGTGGATTTCATCATAGGTTTACCAAGGTCTCGCAGGCAGCATAATTCTATTTGAGTATTGTCGATAGAATGATAAAATCAGCCCACTTTTCGCTGGTAAAGACTACCAATTTGACAGAAGATTATGCTAAGTTTTATGTTCAAGAGGTGGTAAGACTTCATGGAGTTTCGGTCTCCATTCTTTCAAATAGAGGTGCACAATTTACTATACAATCCTGGAAATCTTTTTAGAAAGATTTGGGTTCAAAGATTAACTTGAGTACTATCTTTCATCCTCAAATAGATGGGCAAGCAGAGCGCACCATTCAAACATTAGAAGATATATTCAGGGATTGTATGATTTATTTCAAAGAAAATTGGGATGATCATCTACCTCTCGTTGAGTTTGGTTGCAATAATAGTTATCACTCTACCATCCAAATGGCTCCATATGAAGCTCTTTATGGGAGAAGATGCATATCTCCTATTGAATGGTTTGAATTTGGTGAAGCAGGGTTAATAGGACAAGATTTAGTTCACCAAGATATGGAAAAGGTGAAGGTGATTAAAGAGAGGTTGAAAACGGCGCAGAGTCATCAAAAATCCTACAATGATGTTAGAAAAAGGTCGTTAGAATTCGAAGTAGATAATTGGGTACATTAAAATTTTTCACCCATGAAGGGTGGTATGAGGTTTGGTAATAATGGGAAGCTCAGTCCGCGATATATTGGACCTTATCGAATATACAAGAGGATTGGGAATGTAGCTTATGAGTTAGAGATACCACAAGAATTAGTAGCAGTCCGTCCGGTGTTTCACATCTCTATGTTGAAAAAGTGCATGGGCGATCCACAATTTATCGTACCAACTAAAAATATTGGGATCAAGGATATCTTATCTTACAAAGTATTTAAATTAAGATTTTCGATCGTCAGGCTTGCAAGTTGAGGATAATGGAGGTTGCATCAATCAAAGTACATTGGAGGAACCAAATTGTTGAAGAAGCTACTTGGAAAGCTGAAGAGGATATGAAGATGATATATCCACATCTCTTTGAATCCGGATAAAGTGCGGACCAAGGTAATAATTCTCTTCTTAGTACTTTTTAAATTATGATTGATCATGTTGTTTATGCATTTGCTTGTTAGGTGTTTAAACTAGATGTTACCACCCGTAGTCTAGTAAGAGTAATCTCTTTTGAGAACAACTGATCCTAAGGGGGAGACATTTTTACATATCGGAAAAAATAAAATAACATTGAAGAAGCTTAAATTTGGAAATAGTTATTTTTGGAAATAATTAAAATCTGGAAATTAGTTAAGTTACGAAAAAGTGAGTTTTTGTCAACTTCAAACGACCATAACTTCTAGCACAAGATGAGTTAGATATAGTTCCATGTATGGTTGGAAAGAGCTTGGAATAGTATTTTCAACACCCCAAAGTTTGGGCAATTCCGAGTTTGGATGAGTGAGTTATGCCCTTTTGAAGCAGGGTTGTTGGAATAAGGAAAGTGAAATCCGCATTTTGAGGGGTAGTTTTGTCTTTTCCTTACCCAACTTAATTAATTCGTTTTTGGTAATATTTTAGGTGCTAAAATGATAGGACTCAGTTTAGGCTTTTGAAAAATAGAGTTAGGGATTTTGGAGAAAGAACTCAAGAGAAAAGAGAAGAGGAAAAACAAGATTCAACGTTTCGTAAGGATTTGATTGCGGATTTATTCAAGGATTTGGTCCTACAAGGTATGTGAGTCCCTCATAGCATTGGGTTCGTTCACCCACACACCAAATATGTTTAGTTTTGTAAAATTCGTCCTAAAAGTGTTGGAAAATTTGCGTTTTTGACATGTATTCTTGAATTCAAATGTTGTTATTGAATTAGTATGAATTTTGATCAAAATTCTTGTATACCCTACACGCTTTTAATTATAAATTTTTGGATTAAGTTGCATTTCAAAAATTAAAAATTAAAATTTTAAATTTATTTTTATTAGAAAAGGGTACACGTAAAATTTGTCAACAATGTCAACTATAAGAATTTGTATAGTAGCCAAGATATTAAACAGTTTTCCCACATCACCTATCGCATTCGGAATGTTACACTATTTTATTGTAACTAAATGAATTTGCTTAAGTAATTGTCTATTGATCAATTAATATATGATCGTCCAGCTTCAAATTCATACATAGAGAATGTTTGGATTAGCTAACTATAAATTAACAATATGTACATTTAAGTGTGAATATTAATTTTATAAACAAAATTATTTTCTCCCAGTTCTCATGTTAGAGCCTCATTATTTTTAAGTAATGATGGTTAAAAAAAGTATTTTTCATAGTATAAAAATATGATAAAGGATTCAAAGTGTTAGTGAAAAACTTACAAGATAACAAAAAAAGACAAGATTACAATTGAAAATAAAATGAAGAAAAGAAATCTCTTCAGGTTGAGGCGCGGATATCTCGCTCTCTTTAAGGAGATTCAAGCCCACTGCACCAAATGTTTTGACCGGTGCAGCAGTAGTCCTCTTTGACTTGTCCCCTCAAGGATACAACAGCCTTCACAAAGTATGACTCAACAACTCTGGACAAGAGTTGAGTCCAAAGCTCCACAAAAAAGAACACCTCCCTTCAACTAATAACAACTCTCTTTTTTACTAACTCTTTCACTCTATATTTTTTTCTTGAGTGTTGTGTGTTGTGTGTTATCTTTTTAAACCAAATAAAGATCACTATTATTTATACTACAAGAAGTCTTCCTAGCAATGAATAAGAAAATAATGGGGTAGTAAATAGTGAAAATAATGGTCTTAGGAGTTACATAGGTTACAAGGTATAATGGATGAATTAAGAAGAAAATAAAGTGAAGGGCAACTAATGTCACAACATGCAAAAGAACCACAACGTTCATTGTAACGTTATATGGCTTATGTTGTCTGCCAATAAAGCCAAAAAAAATAATTGGCATTAACATGACCAATAAGAAATGGTAATTAGGCACTATTAAGTCACAAATGAATAGGTAGCTCAAGTCACAAACAAAAGAGCTATTTTAAAAAAATATAATATTAAAATGCTTAATAACCATCAATCCCCCACTCATTTTAATATTTGTTAAGAGAGTTTATCAATTGAAGGAAGACTACCATGCATAATGAAGATGTACTCTGCGTTGAACCTCCACTTAGTGAAACAATAACTTTTACTCCAGAGTCGTAGTGGTCTCAGACTTGAAATATGACTGCTTAAGGGAAATAAAATATCACTGTTCACACATAATGATCAAGGTGTTGACACGAGCTTTAAAGCCAACACATTATTGTCATGTGCTATCCCGGTTTCATGAGTGCTTTTGAGAATAAGTCAATTCTCATAGGAAACGACCTACTTCCACACATCACATAGGTGAAATCTATCGAGAGTGCTCCTGTAAGCTTAACACTCCACCCATACAGGCTAGAGATATTCATTAAGAGTTTTATCAACTCAACCTTTACAAACTACAGAAAATAATGCACTCACATCATAGGGAGGGAATAAAAAGATAGTGCATTTTTCACAACAAGTCACATCATATGATTACTTTTTCCCTTTGAACATAGTTATAGGATCACTAGTCCCCAGTTTGTGTTTCCTCATATATGACTCAAGGATTTATTGGCTTCTATCCCATCCCCCTCGATGTGCTCCAAATGTTTTCTCTTCTTAAGTCCTTAGTAAGAGGATCTGCAAGATTATCACAAGATTTGACATAATCAACATTAATAGTACGTTTTGTCAAATACGATCTTACATTACTGTGTTTTCTCCTTATAGGTCTGGATTTACCGTTGAACTCTATCAATTGCAGCGGTGCTATCACAATAAATTAAAATAAGGAATTTCAAATAACAAATTTCTTAACCAATTCACTTCTTCACTAGCTGAAGCTAAAGCAATTAGGTCAGCCTCCATGATAGAGTTAGCAATTATTGTTTGCCTTTTTGATCTCCAACAAATAGCACCACCGCCTTAAATAAAGACATGACCAGTGGTAGATCCAATCTGCATCACAAAAGCCTTCAAGTACAACAGGATATCCTTTATTGAAGAAACCACAACTTTTTGTTCCGATTAAGTATCTCATAACTCTTGTTACAGCATGCCAATGTAAATTACGTGGCTTGCTTATAAACCTGCCAAGTACTCCTACTGCATATGCAATATCAAGCCTAGTGCAATGAGTCACATATCTCAAACTTCCGATTATACTAGCATATTTCTTTTGATTTATTACATCATTTTCACTTTCAAAAGGAAATAAGTGAACACTTGAATCAAAAGGAGTAGTAACTTGCTTGTAATCATGAAACTTATATTTTTCATGATTTTCTCAACAGAATGTGACTGGTCAAGAAAAATTCCCTCACATGTTCTTGTTATTTTTATTCCAAGAATAAAATTTCTCACCAAGATCTTTCATATCAAAATGGCTTCTAAGAATATTCTTAGTTTCATCAATAACACTCATGTTAGAGCCAAATATCAACAAATTATCATCATATAGACAAATAATCACATGTGAATTATTCCAAGACTTAAGATATATGCACTTATTACACTCATTTGTTTGAAAACCATTTTTAATCATGCATGAATCAAACTTTTCATGTCATTGTTTTGCTGCCTATTTAAAGTTGTATAGGGATTTAGCAAGTTTACATACTTTATTTTCTTGGTTTACTTCAACAAAACACTCAGGTTGATCCATATAAATTTCTTCATTGAGGTCCCCATTTAGAAAGCAGTTTTTACACCATTTGATGAATTTGCAAATGAAAAATTGCAGCCATAGTAATTAAAAGTCTAATGGATGCAATTCTTGTTATCGGAGAAAATATATCACTCTAGGACTTCTAGTTGTTTAAAACCTTTTGCAACTATCCTAGACTTGTATTTATCAAAAGATCCATCCGGTTTCAATTTTTTTCGTAAGACGTATTTATAACCAATAGTTTTACAACCCGGTGGTAAATCAATTAGTTTCCAAGTTTTATTAGAAATTAGTGATTCCATTTTATCATTTACAACCTCTTGCGAAAAATAGAATCATGTGAAGATAATGCTTCTTTCAAAGTTAGAGGGTCATTTTCAACATTAAACACATAAAAATCTGGACCAAAATTTTTTATACTCTATCTCTTTTACTTCTTCTAAACTTAAAATCATTTACTTCTTTATTTTTCAAAGTAGAAGTATAAGAACTAGGTAGTGACAAAATATTTTGTTCAATTCTTCGACCCCCACTATTTTTAGAATCAAATAGAAATTTATTTTCATGAAAAATAGCATCACCAGATTCTATTACAATATTATCTTCAAGATTAAAAAATCTATAGGTTGTACTATTTGAAGCATAACCAAGAAAATCACAAGTAGTAACTTTCTTACCCAAGTTTGTAATCTTGGGATCCATTAGCCTCACAAAGGCTAGACAATCCCAAACTCTTAGATATCCCAAACTTGGGTTGTAACCTTTCCACAATTTAAAAGGTGTTAATTTTAAATTTTTATGAGGCACACGATTCAACACATAACAAGCTGTTAAAATAGTTTCACCCCAAAAATTTAAAGGTGCATGTGAGTCAATAAGCATGTCATTAGTCAATTCAATTCACAGCTTCTATCACTTCTAATTCTTTTTATTTTTCCTCGAAACTGATTTTCAACCTCATGGAGATCAGTTTCAAAATATTCAAAAGCATCACTTTTATTTTTCATCAAGTAAGCATATGTAAACTTAGAAAAATCATCAATGAAAGTGATAAAATATCTATTACCTCCACGAGTTAGAATTCACAAAGTTCACAAATATCAGTATGAACTAATTCAAAAAATCAATTTTTCTTTCAACTTGAAAATGAGGCCTTTTAGTGATCTTGGCTTTACTACAAGTCTCACACTTTTCAAAATTCTTTTAAACCATTGGGATAAATCTTAAACTACTCATGATTCCAACATAACGATCATTAATATAACACAAATGATCTTGCCAAAAATTAGTAGAAGAAAGCATATAAACAGAAGTAGAAGTTTTATTCATCTCAACATTCAACTTAAACATCTCATCACATGCATATCCCTCCCCACAAAAATACCTTTCTTCACTGTTACATATTGATCAGATTCAGTAATCAGATTAAAGTCTGCTTTATTAAGAAGAAGACTAGACAACAATTTTTTTCTAATGGAAGGAGTATAAAGTACATCTTTTAAAGTTAATACTCTTCCAGAAGTAAAACACAAATCAACATCTCCCTTTCCAAGCACTTGAGTAGTGTGAGCATCACCAAGCATGATGGTTTTGGGCTCCTCAAAATGAGTATATTTTTTAAGCCAGTATTTGTCATAACAGACATGACGGTTTGCACCAGAATCAGTCCACCATCCATCAACATTCTCAACCATATTTATGTCGGTAATCACCGCCACGAAAGGTTCTTCGGTAATGTTTTCCTGAGGGTTAGGATCACGTTTTCGGAATCTACAAAATAGAGTAATATGCCCACTCTTGCCACAAGCAAAGCATGGTCCTTTTTCTTGAACTTGTTGATTTTGTGTTTGGTTATATTTAGCATTATTTTTCTTGGGAGGTATATCATTATTTTTCTTGAATTTTTTCTTCTTAGGCTTCAAAGTAGTATTTTTAAGAGTTTCAGGAGTAGCATTATTCAAAATAATTAAATTTACCTTCGTTGTGATGTTGCTCTTCAACAATCATGATAAAGTCTTGAGCTTTGTCTACCACTGATTTGTTGTTCATCATATGAAACTGAAAAAATCTACTAGCCGCATATTTTTTTCGCTCCCGACTCTTGGGTATTATACTTACTCTGCAATGCTTTCCAAATTTTCTTTGCACTAGATTGAGTTTTATCATAATAATCATAAAAAATATCAGACAGACAATAAAGAATATAATACCGACACTTATTGGAATCACCATCATACTTTTTCACTTTCTCTAGATGAGAAACAGTTTCATCATCATTCATAGAGGTAATGTCTTCTTTATTAGGATTATTCTCAGTTAACACATAAGAAACATTGAGAAGACATAAGTAGAGAAGTATTTTACCTTCTATCTCTTAAAATGGTTAGCATTGAACCGAAATGGCTTGTTAAGGTCTCCCATCTTGACATCCTTGGTTTTTTCAATTGTATCCATGATGAATCTCCTTAAATTGTTAGTGAAAAACTTACAAGATAACAAAAAAAGAGAAGATTACAATTGAAAATAAAATGAAGAAAAAAAATCTCTTCAGGCTGAGGCAAGGATATCTCGCTCTCTTTAAGGAGATTCAAGCCCACTACACCAAATGTTTTCACCAGTCCAGTAGTAGTCCTCTTTGACTTGTCCCCTCCAGGATACAACAACCTTCACAAAGTATAACTAAACAACTTTGGACAAGAGTTGAGTCCAAAGCTCCACAAAACAGAACACCTCCCTTCAACTAATAAGAACTCTTTTTTTTATTAACTCTTTCACTCTATATTTTTTTCTTGAGTGTTGTTTGTTGTGTGTTTTCTTTTTAAATCAAATGAAGATCAACACTATTTATACTACAAGAAGTCTTTTTAGCAATGAATAAGAAGATAATGGGATAGTAAATAGTGAAGATAATGGTCTTAGGAGTTACACAGGTTACACGGTATAATGGAGGAATTAAGAAGAAAATAAAGTGAAGGAAAACTAATGCCACAACGTGCAAAAGAACCACCACGTTCATTGGAACGTTATATGGCTTATGTTTTCTGCCAATAAAGCCAAAAAATTAATTGGCATTAATATGACCAATAACAAAATGGTAATTAGGCACTATTAAGTCACAAATGAATAGGTATCATCAAGTCACAAATAGAAGAGCTATTATAATAAAATATAATATTAAAATTCTTAATAACCAACACAAAGTATGAATTTTTTTTCTTAATAAATTCTTCTCTTAATGAATGATCTAAAATGTTTTAATTTCCTACAGTAATATTAACATACATACCATATTTCCTGTTGAGCTAATGGATTTATAAGCTAAATTCTGCATTTCTTTAAATTTGTTAGTTATGAGAGGGAACCGGGGGGAGCGGGGGCTAAAACAGTTGAATGATCTCGAATTAGACTGACGAAACAAACATAAATAGGAAAGTGAAATAGATTTTTTTTTCTATACCTTATGAGATATGTTGAATATATTGCCAAAATACTGCTTTGCCCCTGATGAATCGTCTTTATAATATTTTGTGCAGGTGGACGTTGTTTGCTGCAGTTAAAAGTTGATTGGAGATATGACGTTTAAGGACATTCAACTTAGATGGAAGTCACACCTTCCGAATTCCAAAAAGGGAAAATCAAAATGGAAGTTAGAGGAGGTTGTGATTAGCTAGGATACATCAGAAGCGAGAAACTTGAAACTCTAGCCGAGAAATAAGAAGTGGCTATTGACATCTCACAACAGACTTAAAGACTTATCAATAGACAATTTATGTACTTGCATAATGATAGCCTCAGAGCTATTAATACTATCATTTGCTTTATAATCAACAAATAATCTATGCCTTCGATAATGTGTTCTCTAGTTTCCCATCATATATTATGATATAGACTTTGATATATACATATGAACTAGTTGCACCGGTTGCTTCATCTTTGCATTTATACAATTAGCCATTTTTTCACAATGTGTATCTTACAGGAAATTTAATAATATTTTACCGGTCATATTTCATTATAAAAGTTGATGCTCCTCCACTTTTGACTTTTTTTTAGTCCATCCATTGATGCTTGACATACAATGTGTGACTTAAAGAGTCATTTCAAGTACAAACAGTCATATCAAATATTTATCATTTATGTATATATCGACATAACGATATGAAATCTTCTAGTAGTTCAATGTGAGTTCAGTCATATTTAAATGTACTTAACTTAATGAAGGTATGTATCTGAATGGTTCAGACCTTAGATCATTAAGTGCATTGTTATCATTAAGATTCAAGCATTTAATAAGTTTGAAAAGCTCTTTAATCATTAAGAACTTGAAGAAAACAAAAAGAACAGATTTTGAAAGCTTGATCAAACAATCTACCATAGATTGCTTGTGTAAAGTAATTGATTTGCACATTTCTATTCTGGTAAAAAAGCATAATTTTGAAAGATTGACCAACAGTATATCACTAATAGCTTGTTTGATCAAACTTTTGGAAAGTCAAAAATAATTATTATTTTTAAAAAAACGCTTAGATCCTATACCATGTGGTTGGTTTAATTAGGTCATACTTAGTCGCTAATTCAGCACGTGCATGAACTAGTGTGACAGTAGGCGAGTTGTTAACAACGAGATAAAGGTTACTATACCCAACTAAGTGAGTGAATGATGATACAACGCATGCAAATATTTAATTTGTGTTCGATATTTATACCATTGTAAACATTTAAAAATTAACATAAAATCTTACATCAGTTAGTTTAACCACATATTTTTTGCATTTATAGTATGCAAATTAATAATTTCAAGTCTATGAATTTCAAGAATGTATAGAAACTCCAAATCAATACATCAGTAATAAATGGTTAACTATCAAATATTTATATATATTTAGTAATTTTACAACTATACATTTTATAAAATTTTAAGTACATTAATTTTATTTATAGAATTTAATTGGTACACAAAAAAAAACATAAAAACTACATCAAACTAAGATCCAATAGATATATTAAATTAGTTCTTTTAGAGATTCCACTTGTCATGATAGCATAAAGTTTTTGTCAGTTTCTTTATACTAGCTCATTCGAAGGAAAATACCATTGCACCATCATACAGAGAAACAATTACCAAACTCGATGTTTGGTATAAGATTATATTATACTTATTGGTTTAAACCCCTACTATATGTTTTAACCAAGGTACAATCGTTGAGTTCAAAAATGATCATGAGCTAGATTTTCTTCGTCTATCTCAATTCTTCTTCATACAAAAATAAAATATTAAACTTTCATATCACCCACTAAAAGGAAAAGAAATTACATTGATCTGAAATTCTGATTTTGGTTGAAATAATAGAAAAAGTAGTTGTATAATGATATAACGTTCAATATGCATATTTCCAATTTATTTATGAACATAATAAAGAACTCATTTCCAAAGCAAAGGAAAAATCTTATAATGTCAACAAAACAATATAATTTCTCGTTGCTTGTAATGATTGAGATGTTGCTGTCATTTGAGCCAAGAGGCTAGCATATTGTACAACAGTGTGTTGTGAAATGCATTGGTCAGAGATGCCAAACTCTGAAAATTTGGTTCAACATGCACAAAATGATCCAATAATGATCTTTTTTAGAGAATTTCCTATCATGTATCGAAGAATTTATTCATAATCTGATCTGATATTTCACATGGGAAACCAGAAGATATTCCATCTACAAAAGAAATAAATATCTTATGAGACAAGCATGCTCATAATAGTAATTAGTTTATTAAGTAGGTAAGTATAATAATTGAATTACTCTCCATAAAGAGTACAAAAGAAACATGATATCATTACAACATAGCTATGTTTTTCTATTTCCCTCATGTTCTCATAATTTACTGGAACAACTCTGCCTACTCGAAGTCAGAAGTCTCCAAGCCGATATCGAAATCCTTATATCATTCAAATATTTTAATGAGTATTTATGGAAACAAAATTCTTGATGGTGTTATATAAGTATATCATCCACTTACATAAGAACAATAATTTGCAGATCTCAATAATACAAACCTCAAAATTAATTGCAACCTTCACTCTGTAAGATTGTAAGTTCTTCATTATCGTCTGCATTGGTGACTCTGCTTCCACAACTAGTCATTTTCTACTAAGTGTCATTTAAAACTTGTTGGGTTGTTCTTGAAGTGAAACCCCCCC
>NC_028648.1:17010296-17016606 GCF_001406875.1 Solanum pennellii | reverse complement strand
TATATATATATATATATATTATCTTACATTTAGATCTATTCTTGACCCAAATTATTTCAATACTTCTTCGTTTTTTATAGATTACTTACAAAGGAGAAAACTATTCAAATCCAATCTTTATAACGCATCGAGTGAATAAAAAAGGTCATCCCTTTATATAATGTTTACACAAAATGATTTATTGAGTAATGAGATACCTAAGAGTATGGGCCTATAAAATGTAAAAGTATTTTTCCATCTTCCTTCTTTAACACCATTAATGCTCTCATCACAATTAGATACTTCTATCAGTATTTGACTATTGATTGTTGTTCCTGTATTTGACTGCCAACGCAAAACCCTAACAACAAACAAAGTAAGAAATTGTACACTTTAGCATACACACTAAAATCTTTCAAAAATGTTATGTTTCAAATTAATTCAAAATTGTTACCATTTGATTGACATGTTGTTAATTTCAAGGACTGTTTTTTTCTCCTCTTAACAAAATATTCATCCAAAAAAAGAGTGTGTTAAAGAATAAAACTGTCTTTATAGTGCAAATACCTTGAAGAAAAATCAAGTCATTAGATTCATGTCATATTTGGATTTTGTTACTATATTCTAACAAATTTACCTTTGATGGTTAAATTTATTGGATAATCAAAAAAATAATTTCTTTTACCTTCTTATTTATTTACAGTGGAATTAATATTCCTAATTAGCATTGAAGATAGAAAGAAAGAATAATACATAATCATCCTATAACGTAGTTCAAAATCATATTTTGTCTGAATCATATATATATATATATATATATATGTGTGTGTACTATATTTATTTCATTTTATATGATACAATATTTCTTTTATACTTATTAGGTAATTAAAATAGTATTTTCTTTCCTTGTAAAACCAATAGTTTTTCTTAATCTTCCGAAAAGATAGAAATAGGATAATAATAGATATTTATCCTTAGATGTAGTTTTGAATAAAATTTTCTTAGAATGGTATCTAGTTAACATATTTATATTTATTAATTAATATGCCAATTTTAGAAAAATGTTTTGAAGGATCAAACAAGTCAAAACATTCATGCACAAATATGGATCATCTATAGTAAAGTAAAGTATAAGTTATATTTGTTTCATCTTATATAATACAATTATATATTAGGAGTGAAATAATTTCTATCCAAAATTCTTATCTACCTTATATGCTTTTAATTATAAATTTTCGACTTAAAGTTACTTTTTTTAAGAATTGATTTAATTTTTAAATAAGAAAAATGGTACACAAAATTTGTCAACAATGTCAACTATAAGAATTTGTATAGTAGCCAAGATATTCAATAGTTTTCCCACATCACGTATCACATTCGGAGTGTTACACTATTTTATTATAATTAAAATAATTTACTTATTTAATTGTCTTCAAATAAGTTTTTTCTTAGTCCTGGTTAGTGAAAATTGACCAATGAGGATGAAGTGCAAATCAACTAATGCATGATTATTCACATTCCAAATATACAAAGCACCTGTTGGATAAGCTAACTATAAATTAACCACGTGTAAATTTAAGTGCAAAAATTAATTTTATAAATAAATTTTTACAAGTTTTAATAGAGGTGATGAAATCGATAATAAAAAGTTGATGTGTTTGGCAAAAAAATACTATTAAGTTGTGTTTCTATTAAATTGACAAAAAGACCCTAAATATTTTTTAAAATTATATGTTAAAACTAATTCTTTATACAAAAGATTGAATGGCATATACCAATCAAAAGAAATTTGTAACACCAAAGACAATAAGTTGTTGAACCTTTTTTGTGCGTGGAAAAAAGGGAAAATGTAGAAGGCCTCAATTTCAAGTTCGATAGCATTTTAGACGTTCCGCGTTCATTGTTTGAACTTACATATTGATGAATATTGTTTTTATTATCAAGAACTTATTGTAAAGTGATGAACTCCAATGAAAACTTATCTATTGTTATATTGAAAATGATGTCATTGTTACATTTGTTGCTCAAGATAAAGGAAATTAGGACACAAATAGGACTAGAACTCATCAATGCTACTGTTGCAAACAAATATTGTCATATTGCTAGCAATTGTAGCAAGAAGTTCTATAATTAGTGTAAATAACAAGATCACATTATCAAAGAGTATCCCACACGCCCTCAAAATCATAGGGTCGGTGCTTTTCAAGGTGGAATAAATGGATTCACTATTGATAACACATCTTCAGGACAAGTTCTTACTCCTAAATGGTACAACAAATGATAGGCCATCCTATTAGCTATGATATTGCAAGGTAATTATGTTAGATTGAATTTTTGGATTGTTAATTCGGGTGATTTCAATCATATGACAAATTCAACGAGCATCTTAAATCATGTTCGTAAATATCAAGGTCCATCACAAATACAGATTGTCAATGGTAGTAATTTACCCATTACCAATGTTGGTGACATTTCTCCTACCTTTCAAGCATGTTTTTATTTGACCAAAGATCTTAAATAGTCCTAATTCAGTTAGACAATTGGTGGGTAACAATTGTAATGTGAATTTTTCTCAGAGTGGTTGTCTACAGGATCAATTGTTGGAGATGATAATCGCGAAGGGGCCTAATGCTGGACAATTGTTATCTACACAGTCTTTTACTCCTCGTGTTCTATATTTTCTTGTACTTCTACTCTTAGTAAGAATGGGGTTTGAAATTGTAACACCCCATAACTAAAAAGAAGTTAAAGATAGGGAATAGTCATTTTCTGGAAACAATATAAAAATCTAGAAAATTGTCATTTACGTTAAGTTGAGCTTATGGTCAATTTCAAGCGAACATATTAACTACTAGATCAAGATGACTAAGGTGTGTTTTGAGATATCGTAGAAAAGATCTTGGAATAATATTTCCAACACCACCGAGTTTCCACAATTCCGAATTCATATGAGTGAGATATGCACATTGAAAGATGGATAGTTCAAATAAGGAAATGTCCAATCTAGATTTTGGAAGGGTGTTTTGGTCTTTTTCATACCCTATTATTTTATTTTCTTTTTAGGAGTTTAATTAGGGTCAAATATGAATTTGATAAGTTTTGAAAAAAATGGAAATTTCACGCTAGGGCTTTGAGAAAGGAGAAGGGAGGCAAAATTCGTCAGGATCGTACAATTGGTTTGGGATTTCGCTAAGAAGTTAATCCCACGAGGTATGTGAGACTTTCATAACGTTGGATTTCTTCACCCACGTTTCAAGCATGTTTCATTTAGCGTGAATTCATTCTAAAAAGATTGGACATTGAATGTTCTTGATAGTTGTTCTTGAATTGCTTTCGTTCTTGAATATGAATTGAGATTAAGGAGTTTCGTGATATTTATGTGTTGTTTGCTTGAGTTGTTTGAGTTAGATTTAGTGTATATGCCTTGGGTATCGATTCTAAAGTGAATTTGAGAAAAGGAATCGAAATTAATTGACTTAATATAAGAAAACAAAACCAAAAGTTCGTCAGTTTTGGCCTGAGGGAAAGGCTGGAGCGATGCACCCCATAGCACTAGGCAGGCTGGGGCGGCGCGCCAGGTGTGCGCCGTTTTAGAGCGTCACTTAGTTTGGGACTGGCACGCCGCGCCAGGGATGTGCCTGAATCATCGTTTTCCACCTGTTTTTCATAGTTTAGCATGTCCAAGTCCTTCTAAAGTGTACTAACATTTCCTAGTTGATTTCAACACTCTAACTAATAAATAGACATTATGAATACGTAATCATAGTATTGTAATATGATTTATTTATTTGATCGATAAGACTAATTACAATTATAGAGATAAATTTAATACAATATGTTTATGTATACAACAAATATTTTGAGAGAATTAAATAGAAGGTAAAAAATAAGTTTTGGTTTTGTTTTAGGTGACTCTTTGACCAATGAAGGGTATGTTCAGAACTTTTAAATTTTCTATAAAATATAAAAAACACATGATTATCAACTACTTGTACACGTGACACCAAGTTCTTGGAGAATTATTAGTTATATTATGGATTCTATATTATGTTATGTTTAGTTTCTTATTTCTTTCTTACTTCTGTATTTACCCTTGTTAAGGGTTGTTAGGCTGACCTATCTTAGTGGGATAAGGCAGGTGTTATCACACTCGATTTTTGGATCGTGACATAGACTCATCTAATCATCTATGAAATCTCTAATCAACTGAAGACAGGTGTAGAGACAAGATCCCTTCTACCTGAATACTCCACTAGCAATGTCTATTAAGTAATGAATAACTAGATAAACTGGAATCTCAAAATCAAAGAGGTCTCACCAAATACTGATAGAGAAATATCCTAGTGAACGGTCTGCTTCCGATCCTAAAAACCTAAATCTGCGTCCTTTAAAAACATAACAAAAAATTAAATTAGTACATTGAATCTATGATTTGTAAAATACTTGAATGAATTAACCGATTAAAATGGATATACTAAGCTGAAAGAGTAAATATGAAGGTAGAAGTACCGTAAAATAGTCAACTAAAAAGTAAAGCATGCACATGCACTTTAACCACTAAGATTTACAATTAATTATGTATGTAGTTGTAGAGAATATTGAAAATAATATAACTTATTTTGTGGGAGTTCCTTTAACCGACAACAACACTTTGAGCCTCATGATTGCCATGACCCGACTTCTTGAGTCATGATGACACCTCCTAAATCCCACAGTAGGCAAGCCGATTGGTACCCAGAACGATAAGTAGTGAGTACAAGGGTAGAATTAAATAGAAAGACATGCCAATAATAAGAAAAGACCAAAATGAAAAGCAACCCAAAAACTATACACAATATATACATTCTCAAAACCTGAAAGTCACGAGTACTAAGTTGTCAAACAATATAAATATAAGTCCCAAAAGTGGACCACAACAAGTCATCTCAAAGGTAAAAGCCAAGCTAACATAAATAAAGAAGGAGACGGGATGATCAGGACGTCAAGTGTTCACCCTCACCTTTGATATGCACAAGCTGCAAAAAATGGTACGAACAATTACCGTTGGTAGTAGATACTAGGACCTGCATCACAAGAAGAAGTAGAGTGTAGCATAAGTACCAAAACAAGGTACTCAGTCGGCATCATAGAATGATCGAACAAGAAATACAAAATCAATCTGAAAAGATAAAATCTAGACACAACTAGAGGTCAAAGCGGATATGAAAAGAAGGCACATGAGTATACCGAATACAAATCGAATTACAACTAAACCTAACCTAACTGGACCCCATAAGACCAGAAGGTACACTCGTGCACAAGTTTAAATAAAAGCATAATGGACTCCCATAAGCTCGAAAAGTTCATAGAATAGCTAAGTCTACCAGGAAAAAGAGCAACCCAAATCCGAATCCAAAATCATCAGTTGGGCTTCCATCCAAGTAACCAAGAACCAGTCAAATCTTATCCCATCTAGAAAAATGAAAATCACTCTGGGCCACCCATTCAAATATCAACTTCTAGGGGCGTGAGTTGCCTAGCTAACATGAGCGATACGAGGGCGTGTCAACTCCATAAAGGATATCAGATATCCAGATCAACTCCGTCAAAACACGCTTCCAAGGATTTTTCTAAGTTTCCATCAACAGAAGCAGCCCATGCCCCGTCGATTGGACAATGGATCCTTGGTTTCATTCGTTGGTGAACACTGCCTTGGGCAGCCTTTGACCTCAAAATGCAAGGGTCCTTCTCAAGGGCCCTTGGTTGGTCCTTGGGGAATCGTGCCCGGATGTTTGATTATGAATCATTTTTAATACGTGTTAGACACCCTTTTACCAAAATTCATCAATTTCTGAATTTTAAAGCTTAGTCAAATAGGCTAAGGCACAGTAGTACCTCTTTGAACTATTTTCCGGACGTCATAGACGTTCCTTGAGGTTTTGATTCCGAAACTTCCTAAATGACCTATATACATTAAAATTGACCTTAAAACAGTGTATAACCTTTGGACAGCTACGTTAGACTCTAAAATATGTCTTAGACTTTCGGAGAATTACATTATTGATATACCATGGTTTCACGGTATAATTAATACTTTTTCCTTAAGTTTAGTGTGTCCGAAAGCCTTTTTGTGCTAATTTTGATATAAGTTTCTCTTTGTTTTGCAGGAAATCTGTCCAAGGCTGAATGCGGAGATTTTGAGCGAAAAAATGCAGAAGAGACCACCTACGGAGCTTATGACGGTCCGTCGTGCTTGTGACGGTCCGTAGGTGGCAACGTAGTGCAGCTGCTGAAGGAAGATGGGGAAGTCTGACCAAGTGTGGGATTACGAAGCTTGTGACGGTCCGTCATG
>NC_028648.1:16990238-17008779 GCF_001406875.1 Solanum pennellii | reverse complement strand
ACGTAAACCCTAGTTACTTTGATTAACTGATTAAAACCCAACTTTCAAAACCGTTAAGTGTCTCTTTCAATTTCGCTAGTTATTTTTAATGATTAGGAAATACAAACCCCCCTTTTTATGTTTTTACTTTCCAAGGAAGTCATCAACCGAACAATAGTAATAAACAAGTTGAAGTTAAGTCTAGACTATTTTCCTCGTGGGAACGATCCCAACCTCACTAGTTGGGTTATTTACTTGACGCGACCGCTTTACTTCTCATTTGAGAAGTAAGTTTGAGCGTATCAATTATCCCCCCTTAGGAATATTCTTCCCCGAATGACACTAAAATCTTTTGAAGGGTAGGAATGAACTCAAGACTATCAGCCCAACCAACAACAACATATCAAAACATGAGTTACAACTCAAATCATTGTATTTTTACACATAGCAATTCAAAGCTTCAATTACCACAGATAAGGCTCAACATCACATTACGAGGAATTTCCTTCTCACAACAACAAGAGTTCAACCTACCATGTGTGAGTCAATTATGCCAAAACACAACTTACCAACATGCTCAATATGATTTATTAAAACTCACAATATCAAAATGCACAACATAACTCAAAACAAAAAGAATTGCAAATATTTAAGTCAAAATTCACCAAAAATCAAAGCAACTTCAAATTAGTCATTATTTTCACTCTTAAGAGGAATAACTAACCTTAGTTGTCAAATAGATGAGCGTAAAGGAACTTCATGTCGGCCTCAGCCTCCCATGTTGCACCCTCAACTAGGTGATTCTTCCATAATACTTTTATAGAAGTCACCTCTTTGTTTCTTAATTTCTTTACTTGCCTATCAAGGATTTGAACTGGAACCTCCTCATAAGAGAGTTTCTCTTGCACACCAAGACCCTCAATAGGAAGAATGGACTAAGGATCACCGATACACTTTTTAAGCATAGAAACATGGAAAATCGGATGAATGGAAGACAATTCACTAGGCAACTTCAACTCATATGCCACCTTACCAATCTTTTGCAAGATTTCATAGGGACCCACATAACGAGGACTCAACTTTCCTTTCTTGCCAAATCCAACCACCTATTTCGTTGGCGAAATTTTCAAGTACACTTTATCACCCTATTCAAACTCTAAATCTCTTCTCCTATGATCAGCATAAGACTTTTGCCGACTAATGTGTCACGGACTTAGAGTATTCGCTAAGACTTCCGTGCGGCACTTGACAACTTACTCACGATTCTTTCACGATCTCGTAAGCTCAAGTAAGCCTTTAAACTCGGAACGCTAAGAGAATATAAAGAAAGACAAAGAAAGACTTTGGAAGAGAGGACTTGTATTAGCTTTAGAGCTTTGCTTAAAACTTTGGTTGGATTGTTGGATGAGTTACAAATGAATGGCCCTCTATTTATACTACTCCCTAAGGGCCTAAGAGTAAATAAATATTGTTCTACAAGTCCTTAAGTAATTACACTTTAGTACATGTTCTAGAGAATTCTACACACTCTAGAATATGCCTAGCTCTTCCAAAAAGGCTCTAAAACGTTCTAGAGAATTATAGGGAATTCTCTAGTCTTCTCCAAGGACCTAGAAGGGTCTAGAGTCTTCTACAAACCTCTTCAAGGCTCTAGGTCCTTCTGCCCCATTCGGATGCTGAAAAACGGCCGGAATTGTGGTGGGACATCACACTCTCCCCCACCTAATGATGCGGCGACCGCGACGCATCGCTGCATGAACTCTTGGACTTTGTACTTGAATTGCCACAAGTCTTCGTACTTCTCCCGTGTGTCTTCTTCAGGAGTTTGTCCCTTCCAATGTACGAGGAACATGGCGCTGGCTTGTTGACCTCGTTTCCATCTGGCTTGGTAGTCTATAATGGCTTCAATTTCTTGGTCGTGCGAGGCAGTGATAATGATAGGGGCCCGTTGCGATTCGTTCCGGCTGGGATCGTCCTTATCTTCATGATACAGCTTAAGGACGCTTGCATGAAAGATCGGGTGGATCTTCAAGTGTGGAGGTAACTCCAACTTGTATGAAATTTTGCCCACCTTGGCAACAATCTTGAATGGACCCTCATATTTACGCACTAAGTTGTGATGGACGCCTCTTAGTGCCTTAAACTGCCTCGGATTGAACTTTACCAAAACCATGTCGCCTTTCTTGTAATCTGTGGGACGACGCTTGCGGTCGGCTAACTTTTTCATCCTCTTTGCTGCCTTGTCCAAGTAAGACTTGGCAGTGTCAAGTTGTTCCTCCCATCCCTTGGCAAGATGGTAAGCGCCCAAACTCTTCCCCTCAAACGTAGTTGGCAGTGAATGCGGAGTTTGGGGTTGCTGACCCGTTGCCAACTCGAATGGTGTGCGCCCTGTGGATTCACTCCTCTGCAAATTATAAGAAAATTGCGCCATGTCTAGGAGCTTAGCCCAATCTTTCTGGTGCGCACTGACATAGTGCCTAAGATATCACTCGAACAAGGCGTTGACGCGTTCAGTCTGGCCGTCAGTTTGCGGGTGGAAACTTGTGGAAAAGTGAAGTCTCGTGCCAAGAATTTCGAAGATTTCATTCCAAAAGTTCCCAGTGAAACGAGGATCTCGATCGCTGATGATGTACCTCGGCAGCCCCCAATATTTCACTACATTTTTTAAGAACAATTGAGCGGCTTCCTTGGTGGTGCAACCGACTGTGGCAGGCATGATGTAGCATATTTGGAAAATCTGTCTACCACGACCATAATCGTGCCAAACCCTTTGGACTTCGGCAAAGAAGTAATGAAGTCCATAGTTACGCTCTCCCATGGACGATCCGCTACGGGTAGTCGCTCTAACAGCCCTCCTGGTTGCCTCTGCTCTACCTTGTCTTGTTGGCACACAAGACAAGTCTGCACATAACGCTCAATATCGTCCCGCATACGTGGCCGGCAATAAAGAGTCTCAATCAGCGCTCTCGTTCTTCGCTGCCCTGGATGTCCAGCCCAAGGTGTGTCGTGGCTTTCTTTTATAATACGCCGCCTGATAGATCCGAACTTGGGTACATAAACTCTCCGTTCGGTGGTAAGCAAGAATCCATCTTCTACCCAAAAACGCCTGGTTTGGCCTTGGGCAGCCAGCTCCATTATCTTCTTGGCTTCCGGATCGTGCTGCATACCATCTTTGATTGCGTCTTCGATGTCACAACGAGCTGTGGTGATGGCAGCTAGCTCGGCCTTCCTGCTCAATGCGTCGGCCACTACATTTCCTCTTCCTGGTTTGTATTCAAGACGTAGTCGAATTTTGCCAAGAAGTCTTGCCATCTAGCCTGCTTTGGAGTGATATTCTTCTGTGACTGAAAATAGCTAGTGGCAATATTGTTGGTTTTCACCACAAATTTGGAGCCTAATAGATAATGTCTCCATGTGCATAGACAATGTACGATGGTCGTCATCTCCTTTTCTTGCACTGTGTACCGTCGTTCAGCTTCATTCAACTTTCGGCTTTCAAATGCTATTGGGTGTCTCTCCTGCATCAAGACTCCCCCAATGGCAAAATCAGAGTCATCCGTGTGAATCTCAAAGGACTTTGTGAAATCGGGCAGCATCAAGACTGGTTTTTCTATTACCGCAGTCTTGAGACCTTAGAATGCTCCTTGGCACTCCTTGCTCCATACCCACGGCCTATTATTCTTCAATAGCTCGGTCAGTGGGGAGGCTTTAGCAGAGTACCCACTAATGAACCTGCGATAGTAGTTTGCAAGTCCAAGGAATGATCGCAGCTCGGTCCCCTTCGTAGGCCCTTCCCACTCTTGGATCGCCTTAACTTTTGCCTCGTCCATCCGGAGCTTGCCTTGGCTGATAATATGGCCTAAGAAATGCACCTTGGGTTGGGAAAACTTGCACTTCTCCCGCTTGACGTAGAGCTGGTTCTCCCGCAAGATTTTGAAGACTTTCCTCAAGTGCTCTACGTGTTCCTTCAAGGTATCACTATAGATGACTATGTCATCCAGGTATACCACCACGAACTGGTCTAAGTAGGGATGCAGAATCTCGTTCATCAGCATGCAAAAGGTGGAAGGTGCGTTGGTTAAGCCGAAGGGCATCACAAACCACTCATATGCCCCGTATCTAGTCACGCACGCTGTCTTTGGCTCGTCTCCCTCCGCGATGCGCACCTGGTAGTAGCCTTTCCGGATATCCATCTTCGTGAAGTACTTGGCCTGTCCAAGACGATCAAATAAATCTGCAATCAGCGGGATCGGATATTTTTTCTTGATTGTGATCTTATTGAGCGCCCTGTATTCAATGCACAAGCGCATCGACCCGTATTTCTTCTTCTGAAACAGCACTGGCGCGCCATAAGGGTCCTTGGATGGACGGATGTGACCGGCTTCGAGGAGTTCCTTCAACTGCTTCCTTAGCTCCTCTAACTCAGGTGAAGCCATGCGGTAAGGTGCATGTGCAGGTGGCTTGGCTCCGGCCTCCAACTCTATCTTATGGTCTACCTCGCGTCTTGGAGGTAGAGTCTTCGGCAGCTCGTTCGGCATCACGTCCTTGTTTTCTTCGAGGACGGTCTCTATGATCGGTGGCAAGGTCTCCATAACACCATGGTCTTCCTCTGAGCTTGCAATGGTGGCTAAGAACGTCGCGCTCCTTTCTTTAGGCCCTTCACAATCTGCATGGCCGATAAGTGGGCATGTCCATCTTTCTTTGGAACCTTAACAAGGGCACTATGCATGACCCTTCCCGTTCTACCACCATGAGTTGATGGAGGTAGGGATCGATCATAGTGTGGCAACGCTGAAAGAATTCTTGCCCGAGGATGATATCGAATATGTCTAAAGGAGCGACGGTAAAGTTTGTTTTACCTTGCCATTTCCCCAACGTGATGCTTACTCCTTGGGCGATTCCGCATACGGGAGTCGGTGGGGCGTTGACCGTCTTGATGCGGTTGTTGCTCGGAACAATGTTCAGTCCCAAATTTTCTGCCATTGTCTTGGTCATGATGTTTGATTCAGCCCCGGAGTCTACCATGGCGCGAGCTTGTCGTCCATTGATGGAGATGTCTACATACTCCGTGTTGAAATCTCCTGGCTTCTCGGTCTGTTTGGCTATTGCACCGCACAGTCCAACCATGCCCAACTGCGTCGTGCCCGCCTCTTTCCCCTGCTCTTGTGCATCCTTCTCCTTCCGCTCACGTAGAATGGCACCAAGGTTCTTCATCTCACGGCACCTGGCATAGCCGTGTGGTCCACCGCATATATAGCATCCATCTCCTTTGCTGGCCTGCGTCCGCTTCTCCGTGTACCTCTGACGCTCACACCGTTTGTCATCCGGTTTGTGTGTGTCATGCTTCTTGGAGTGTGCCTGCTGTTCCTTGCCTCGGCCACAGTCTCCCCCACCTTTAGCATGACTGCTTCTCATCTCCTTGCCCTTCGCCTTGTCATGTCGATCATGTTTGAACTCTGTCAAGGCTTCGGCTTGAGTGATGGACTCGTCTATGGTCTTGACTTGGCGCCGCTCCAACACTGTCGTGGCCCAATTCTGCAGTCCGTCCATGAAATGGAACAGCATGTCTTCGTCCGTGAGGTTGGGAATTTGAAGTGTTAGAGTTGTGAACTCTTTCACGTATGCCCGAATACTTCCCGTCTGTTTCAGCTCCCGGAATTTGCGTTTCACCTCATAGACGACGTTATTAGGGAAGAAAGCTTTCTTGAATTCATCGCGGAATTGTTCCCATGTGTCGATGATACATGTTCCCTTCCCGATCTCGGCCTCCTTGCACCTCCACCACAACATAGCCATCTCCGAAAGATCAGTGTTGATCTTGTTTTCATCACTCCTCACTCGATTACACTTGAAATAGTTCTCCAAGTGCCATAAGAAGTTTTCCACCTCTTAGACGTTGCGGACACCTTTGAATATTGGTGGATTGGGAGCCTCGACTCTGGCCTCCCTTTCCCGGTCGAGTGGTGCGGATCCTCCAACCTTTATGCCTTCCTTGAGAGTTTTCACCTCATTCTTCAGCGCCACAATCGTGTCAAGAGCTTCCAAGAACCGATACTCCAAGTAAGTAATGGCCTCCTTCATCTCGAACTCGGCCCGCTGTCAACCCTCCAACTCCTTTCGGATGTTCTCAATCTCCTCAAGGGTGAAGTCTTCAAGGGTTTTGAATTTGTTGTTCGTCCCGTTCACGCGTCGGCCTAAGATCTCAACGGCTTGCCTTGCCATTTCTACCCTTGCAACCCATTATTCTCCGGCAGTGACGTCTACGGCATCCTCGCCTATTTCTTCGTCACTTCCATCGACAATCGTGGGTGGGTGAGATGTTTGCGCCTTGCTTGGTGTGAGCTCGGGCAGTATTTCTTCGTTCCCCTTCTGATGCTTCTTCCCTTTCCGGTTCTTCTTTCCTCCATCCATGCGGACGTTGGTGGTGCTAGCGCCGTTAATGTCTCCTTCGTTCGTCATTCTCTTACGATCAACCTGCTCTGATACCACTTTGTCACGGACTTAGAGTATTCGCTAAGACTTCCGTGCGGCACTTGACAACTTACTCACGATTCTTTCACGATCTCGTAAGCTCAAGTAAGCCTTTAAACTCGGAACGCTAAGAGAATATAAAGAAAGACAAAGAAAGACTTTGGAAGAGAGGACTTGTATTAGCTTTAGAGCTTTGCTTACAACTTTGGTTGGATTGTTGGATGAGTTATAAATGAATGGCCCTCTATTTATACTACTCCCTAAGGGCCTAAGAGTAAATAAATATTGTTCTACAAGTCCTTAAGTAATTACACTTTAGTACATGTTCTAGAGAATTCTACACACTCTAGAATATGCCTAGCTCTTCCAAAAAAGGCTCTAAAACGTTCTTGAGAATTCTACGGAATTCTCTAGTCTTCTCCAAGGACCTAGAAGGGTCTAAATTCTTCTACAATCCTCTTCAAGGCTCTAGGTACTTCTGCCCCATTCGGATGCTGAAAAACGGCCGTAATTGTGGCGGGACATCACAATAGGCTGTTATCAAGTGATTCCTTATGATATGGACCTTCTCCAAAGTCTTATAAATCAAATCGGGACCTAAAAGTGAAGACTCACCCACTTCAAACCATCCAATTGGAGATCTACATTTCCTACCATACAAGGCTTTATAAGGAGCCAGAGATATAGATGAATGGTAGTTATTATTGTAAGCAAACTCAACCAAAGTCAAGTGCATTATTGTAAGCAAACTCAACCAAAGGAAGTGTTTATCCCAGTTTCCCTTGAAATCAATTATACAAGCTCTAAGAATATCCTCAAGAGTTTGAATATACGTTCCGCTTGACATTCATTTGAGGATGAGAACGGTGCTTAACTTTACCTTGGTACCCAACCCTTTTTGGAAAGAACTCCAGAAGCTATATGTGAATTGTGTATGTTTATCTGATATGATGGATAACGGAATACCATGGTGACACACAATCTAATATATGAAGACCCTTGTATAATCTTCCACCGAGTAAGTAGACTTGACGAGAATAAAGTGAGCGGATTTGGTCAACCTATCCACAACCACCCATATAGAGTCATATTAGTTTTGTGTCCGCGACAATCCTACCACAAAATCCATATTGATGTCTTCCCACTTCTAAGTAGGAACTTGGATTTCTTGAAGTAAACCACCCGGCTTTTGGTGTTCAGCTTTTACTTGTTGAAAATTTGGACACTTTGCAATAAATTTCGCTATGTCCTTCTTCAAGCCTTCCCACAAAAACACCTCCCTAAGGTAATGATACATCTTCATAGAACCTGGATGAATGGAGTAACGGGACCCATGAGCTTCCTCAAGAATTTGGTTCTTCAAACCATCTACATTGGGAACACACAACCTTCCTTGATACCTCAGGACACCATCCCCTCCCTAAGGAGAATGACTCATTAAGTTAACCAAGAACTGATTCCTTAAAATCCATCAATGGTTGATCAAGGTGTTGTTTGGACTTTACCTCAACCACTAAAGATGACTCAAAGTTATGATCGACCATAAAACCACCATTCAGAGAATATTTCAATCTAACACCCAATATAGCCAACCTATGAACATCTTTCACTAGGTCTTCCTTGTCTTCCTCTACATGAGACACACTACCTATGGTCATACGACTTAAAGCATCCGCAACCACATTGGACTTGACGGGGTGATAGAGGATACTTATGTCGTAATCTTTCAACAATTCCAACCACCTTCTTTGTCGTAGATTCAACTCCTTTTGAGTAGATACATATTGGAGACTCTTGTGGTCGGTATAAACATCAATATGAACACCATACAAGTAATGTATCCATATCTTTAAGGCAAAAACCATGGATGCTAACTCAAGATCATGAGTTGGATAGTTTCTCTCATTCACCTTAAGTTGTCTAGAGTCACAGGCTATTACTTTCCCATATTTCATAAGCACACACCCTAACCCAATCGGGATGCATCACAATACACAACGAAGCCCTTGGTACCCTCCAGTAAAGTCAACACCGAAGCGGTGGAAATCTATCTTTCAAGATTTGGAAGCTTCTTTCACATGCTTCCGACCACTCATATTTTACATTCTTTTGGGTCAAAGTAGCCAAGGTAGATGCAATGGATGCAAAACCATCCATAAACCTCCTATAATAACTATCTAGACCCAAGAAACTCCTAATGTTGGTTGGAGTAAATAGTCTAGGTCAATTTTTCACCGCCTCGTTTTTTCTTGGATAAACCTCAACTCCCTCACTAGAGATGATATGACCAAGAAACGCCACCAACGTCAACCAAAAATCACATTTGCTATACTTGGAATATAATTGGTTCTCCTTAAGCACTTGTAATACCATCCTCAAATGGTCCATCTGTTCAACCTCATTTTTTGAATATACCAAGTGTCGTCAATGAAGACAATGACAAACAAATCTAGGTAACTTTGAAACACTCTATTCATGAGATCCATAAATGTTGTTGGGGCATTAGTGAGACCAAAGGACATTACTAAGAATTCATATTGACCATATCTAGTCCGAAATACCGTTTTTGGTATATCCTCACCTCTCACCCTAAGTTGGTGATACCCCGTTCTCAAGTCAATCTTAGAAAAGTAGCTTGCCCCTTATAATTGATCAAACAAGTCGTTAATCCAAGGGAGAGGATACTTGTTCTTAATAGTGACTTTATTGGGTTGGCGATAATCAATGCACATTCTAAGGAAACCATCCTTCTTCTTCAAAAACAAAACCGAAGCACTTCTTGGAGAAATACTAGGTCTAATGAATCCTTTGTATAGTAAATCTTTGAGTTGAGCCTTCAACTCTTTCAATTCGTCTTGAGCCATCCGATAAGGAGGAATTGAAATGGGGTTGGTATCTAGTAGCAAGTCAATACCAAAATCAATTTTCCCGTTTGAGAGGAATACCGGAAGATATTAGAAAAGACCTCCGGAAATTTCCTCACTACTGGACCGACTCAATGGGAGGAATTTCTAGGTCTAAATCCTAGACTCTTACTATATGGTATAAACACCCTTTATAGATCATCCTGCAAACCTTCAAACAAGAAATGATACGACCTCTAGGAATAGGATTTCCCCCCTTCCACTTTAAAACGGGCTCATTTGGAAAATTAAACTTCACCACCCTTGTTCTATAATCTATGGAAGCAAAGAAACCATGCAACCAATCCATCCCCAAAATGACATCAAAATTGACCATATCAAGTTCTACCAATTCAACATGAATAACTCTATTCGGCAACATTATAGGAAAATTTCTATATACCCTCTTTGAAACCACCGACTCCCCAACCGGGGTAGTTACCATGACAGGTTCATTTACAATATTAGGAAAAATATCAAACTTTTTAGCTACTAAGGAGTAACAAATGACAATGTAGCACTGGAATTAAGTAAAGCATATAAATCAATAAAAAAAAGACTTTTAACATACCGGTCACCACGCCAGGGGAAGTCTCTTGCTCACCTCTAGAGCGGAGAGCATAAAAGTGATTCTTCTTTGGAGAATCATTAGAACAACTTGCTTTCCCACTCTCCTTGTCTTGCCTCTTCACATTTGGGCAATCTCAAACATTGTGCCCACTTTTACCACAACCAAAACAGTTATTCGTTCGATTACGGCAATCACTACAATGCTTCTTGCCACAGTTTCCACAAGTTGGCTTCTTGGTTGGTGAACTAGTACCATTCCCTTTTGAGACTTAGGTTTAAACACCCTATCATCACGAGCCTTAGGGAACTTGGAAGGAACTTGATTAGAAAACCTCTTTTTGAACCTAGGCTTGTCTTGGATATCAAGCCTACCATTTGAACAACCACTATCAAAAGACCTAGCCCTCTTGACATTTGTACTCTTTCTCTTAGACCTTCTCTTCCACTTGTTGAGCATGAACCATGAGACGAGAAATGTTTATATTGTAATGTAGCATAGACAAGTGACATTCCTATTGCAAGTCATTCGACCTCCTATCAGAAAGTAGTTCATTTCATCTCTAGGATCGGAAACCAAAGAAGGATCATACTTTGACAATTTAGTGAATTTCAAAGAGTATTCAAGTACACTCATACCTACTTTATGAAGGTTGATGAAGTCTGCCACTTTGGCTTCCGTCTTCTCCCTAGGAAAGAATCTATCAAGAAAGGCCTTCTTGAAAACCTCCCCAGTCACTAGTCCACCTCTTAAAGGCCTATTGTCTCTCCATTAGACATACCAAATTTGGCCACGTCTTTGAGTTGATAAGTGGATAACTCGTCCTTCTCACTTGTAGTCAATACCATAGCATAGAGGATCTTGTAGGTTTCATCAATAAAATCTTGTGGGTCTTTCTCAACCTTGGACCCATAGAAAATAGGGGGATTCATCCTAGTGAAATCCCTCAATTGGGAGGTCATGGTACCAACATCTTGGTTTGCTCGGTATACAACCTCCCGATTAGCTTGGGTCGTCATGTCTTGAGCTTGAGTAGTGACGTCTTGTGCTTGAGTAGTAATGGCTTGGTCCATTTAGATAAAGACAACCCTTATGTCACCATCTGCCAATGGAGGAGGACTAACCAGAGCTTGGTCATTATTAACATCTTCTTCAAGAGAAGGGACTTGATTGCCCCGGGGAGGAGCTCCTACATTGGCAATCTCTTCATAAAGTCTTTGTGTCGCGTTCCTTCGAGTATTCATTGCCTATAATCACAATAAAATGATGAGATGCTAAGAGCACATAGATTCAAGACTCTAGAGGCACGATATTGGATTCCAAGAAAGCGAAAGTTTCCTAAAAATCTTATAGTTTCCTATTCATAAGTGTGGCGCGCTTCACAATTATGAATAAGAATCTGCATAGATGTGGTTAAGTGAGACATTGACTCTAAATATATTCAATCTCATGTCTGATAGTAAGTTTGTCATATCCTGGGATCACCCCCTAGACGTAACCGGCGTCGTTGTCCTCTTTGAGGACTAAGACTAGCCTATTAGCTTACATCATTACATTCATAGGTTAAAAATACAGAAATTTTTAAAACTTTTTCATTACTTCTACATTGAGGTTTACATAGACCTCTACATATACATAATATTTATATCGAGTATACATAGACCCTTCGTATAGAAAGATTACATAGTCTTCTACTTTTATTTCACATAATTATATAAGATATAACATAGTCTCAAATGGATGTCTCATCTCGTAACCATCTAACAAGAGTATAACAATTTAACATAGCCCATACATCAATGTAATAAAAGCCATATATAGGCTATACAATCTTTAGTGCTCAAATGAAAAGGAAAGAACATAGAAGTCTTAAAACTAGAACAACTTCATTAGGTCGATAGTGGTATTGACGTCGTAAAGTTAGGACCTACCCAACTTGGATGAGTGAGAATTTCAAGTCTTCTTTCAAAGTCGTCTCAAAAGCCCTTCAACGACCGGAACCTATAATATTTGGGGAAAAGGAGAAAATGGGTTAGTACACCACTTGTACTAAGTATGAGACCATATGCACAGATATCATAAAATCATGCTAAAAAGGGACAATTCATTAAAGCATGCAATTTACTTTGAAAAGCCTTATGCACATTCAAGGAGACCATACAAATCAATAAGACATATTCATTAAGTCAAAAGCATATACATCACAAGACCAATAATTCTAAGTCTAGTCAAGTCAACATGCATATCACATAATTGAACACATAGTAAAGGAAACTCTATCATCAAGTTATAATAGCAACAAGCATGAATAAGAGTTGATTACAACATAACCAAAGCAAGACAAGTACCTATGAACCCTTATTAAGTCAACTAGTGCAATGACCAAGCAAATCCCCATAACCTTACTCAATCAAGCAACCCAACAAGAACCATGGCCAATATCCAACTTCACATAGCATATCATTTACGAGTACATATCATCATACTTTAGAAATAGAGATCAAACACATATTCATAAGTGAATTCAATCATCATATAGTATCATCAATGTGCAATATCATCACATACATATCATGTTCAATTATAATGTATACATATATAATAATATTCTCCTAAGACTTACCTCAAGGATAACTAGTGCAATGTTTAGGTAGAGTCTCATACCCCTACCTAGACTAGGTTAAACCCCTTAGATCATCCTAGTTAGAGTTAATTCTTTTAGTTCATTTTACCTTTTGGTAAAATCTTTCCATAACCTACATATACCACATGAGATAATGTGGAATCCGGTGTCATGGAACCCTACATTGAAGGAAGGCGGACTACTTGCCAACGTAGTACCAAAACATGAACATAGTTGTAAGATCCCAAAAATGACTTAGATAAGCTAGAGCCTAACATGGTTTTCATTATGTTATAAGGTACTAAATTGTACTAATATATATTATTGAGTCAATATCTACGATTTTAGGTGCATTGGAAGTCAAACGTCAAGGGACGACTAAGACATTCGACGACTAACTCACCTATGTGCCTCATACGTGGTTTTACATGATTATGTGTGATTCATAAGGTTATAAGGTCCGTAAATGAGTAATTATGGTTTATATGCAGTGTGTCAAGTTTCATAAAGTTTGGAGGTCAAACGTCCTAGAACGTCCATGACGTTCGAAAGGTTTGCCTTCAAACGACCTTGTGTGTCTATGCATGTTTCGTCGAGGTTTACGTGTTCGTTGTGGATGAAATTTATGTGAGATATCCTAAACTCGTATAAGATCATGTTTAGGTTGGAAACGCTCGGGAAAACATCTCCAAGGACCATCCAAGGGTCCTTGAGGAAGGACCCAATTTGGTGTCTAAGACTGTCCAAGACAGCCCCAAACGACGGAGGCAAACGACGGCACGTGGGCCTGTCAACGCCCCGTCGATGGGTGACGTTGGTGTATACTTAGGCATGGGATAAGAGGTATCCAAAAACAAGCGTCGGTCCCAGTCCACAAATCAACAGAACGGTCCATCGGTGAAGGGACGGGTCGTCGATAGGCAACCGTCAATGGTATGTGTTTCCTGCGCAGGCCACTATTAACTTGAGGTTGAAAATTCACCCCACATCAAAATAAGAGAAAGAGAGGCTCCTAAAGGTTCTTTTGGATATTTTAAATATGTTTATAATCCTAAAACACTTAGAATATTTCATTCTTCAAAAATCAAAACCCAAAATCACTTAGAAATTCCCTAGAACTCCATTAGAGCCAAAATCTCAAAGAAGGGCTTGGATTGGAGATTTGAGTGGAGATTCTTCATCAAATTGAAGGATTGTATTTATTGAGGTATGTTTTTTTATCCTTGAAATTCTTTTCATCAAGGAGCACAACTTTCAAAGATGTTTTCTAAAGTTTTCAAAGATGAATTGTCCGATTTCATGATCTATCCATGGGTTCTTGCATTAAAGGTTTGTAAGCATTGTATATTGATTGAATTGTTATTAATATGATTACTTTAAATCAATTAACCTATGAACCCATGTAATTGATGAATCCTATTTTTTGACTACTTTATGAGTTACTTGATATTGACTTAATGCTTATGAATACTAGTGTAGTTTTCTATGGGCTATTGAATGAAGTGATAATTATATTGAATTGATATCTAGGTTGTCTTAGATTTATGAATATATAGTGAATTGACCTAGTTTCATTGAGTATTGTTATAATTGTATTGAATTGTTGTTCATGGCCATGGGTAAGGGCCTTGTGGTTTTAAGTTGGATGGTTTAGCATTGGATTGAAGTGTTGAGGATGGAGTGGTGGTAAACTGCCCTAATTCCCTTTATTTTATGTTAATTATACTTCAATTACGTTGTCATTGGTATGTTCCACTGATGTTGGCGGTGTTATGTGTTTTACTTGTAATTGATGCAGCCCTGTCAGCGTTATTTTAAGTAATATGATGATCATGGCCTTGTCGGCAACTACTTGAAGTATTATGATAAATTGTGTAGTTGATTATCTGAAATTGGATAACATCTATCTACATGGTAAGTAATGTGGAAGTATAATGATGATATGGTAGTATATAGGATGACTTAAAGATGATAATGGTTATTTCTATGTGCTTCTAGGATGACATGTAATATGTGTTAAAGTAAAGTACGTTGTGTCTTGTCTTTGTTGACTTGTGTCCCTTACTTAATGTATGTATAAATGTGAATATGAGATTTCTTGACTTAGGATGCTAATGCCTCTTAGTCTTTTATGTATGAATGACATGAGACCTTAAATGATGTTAATAGAGTCCTTTATGTGAAACCTTGAACATAGTGGTAAGGTTATAAATGTTGAAGTCGAAAGTCATAATGGTATCCTTCAAGTAAAGGAATGATATACTTAAGGTTGGTTGGCTGAATGGCATTATACAAACCTTAGGAAAGTCATTATGAGCTTTTTATCGCCATTTTAAGGTAGCCCTAGTGGACCTTTCTTTGGTAGGGTAAATGTATTGGGTTATGAACTTGATATGAAACCCCTTTATATGAACCTTTAATGAAAAATACTCTATGTGAACCAAGGCTAGCACCGAGTGAGTATGGTAAGGGAAGTAGTTCTAGTTAAGGAATGATACTAGATTACAAAGCACGCCCTTCATATTCCTTAACCATGTGCCTACAAGGGATGTGTCCAAGTTCTACCATTGGTAAGTTGAACACCCTTATCGAAGTAGGATAGAACTCTGAATTCCATGTCTAGCTATCATGATCTTGTCGGTTATTGTCTATTCTAATCATGTGGGATACCTACTAGCATTAGAGAAGTTTTATAAAGCTTAGGTTGTGGTATGGGACACTATATAGACATTGCACAATAGGCTTTGAAGGTGTTAGTTAGAGTCCCTAGGTCTTATTCAAGACCATTATTTGAATGTTTTTATGTGATGAATGAGTCTTAAATGAACTAATGAAAGTAATGACTTAAGTTAATAAAGCATGTTAAATGAATAAGTACTTATCTAAAGTAGCTAAGGGTTGTCTAGTAAGGTGTGAAGGGGGCATAGGAATAGTCACTTCGTATCTTACCTAGATAAGTCTTAAGAATGCTCTAGATAGGGAAGATATTGATTTTGTGGACATGATCTAAGCCTTAGGTAGTCTTAAGGATTATTTAGGTAGTGTTTAAGAGATCAATCATGGACGTTATCTTCTTGATTTACTTAAGTAAGTCTTTTGATAGCCTTTGGAAAGAGAATGTCATATTATCTATATGTTATTGTGTTAAGTGAGAATGATTCTATCATAGGTAGTCTATAGGATCTCTTAAGTGTGCGTGTAAGGGATTGTATGGGTGGTCGCTTCACGACTCACTCAAGTGAGACTTAGAATCACCTTTGGTAGGAGAATATCATGTTCATGTGTATGGTGTCTTATAAGTGTGTATGTGTCTCATGATAAGTAGTCTTGAGGAACATTTAGGCATTCTTAGAGAGAGTATATGGGCGGTCTCTCTTTGTATGACTTAAGTGAGTCTTAGGATAGCTTGTTGTGAGGTAACTACATACTAGAAGGTGTCTTAGGTGAAGGTAGGTAACTTCACTGTAACAGTGAAGTTCGAAGTGAAGTTACTGTAAAGTGCTTCCAAAAATATGATAAATTTTTAAAGTGTTTCCTTATGTGTTTATAAGTTGATAAATTTTGTTCTTATGATTATGATATGATTTTTAAATTGAAAGATGCACACTTCTAATAAATGTTCGTTTTCATGATTTTATGCATAAAGTCATACTTAATACAAGTGTTTGTACTAACTCTACACATTTTGTTATCTCTAAAGGTGTAGGTGAAAGGTGAGAAGGATCCTGAAGAAGAGCTTGGATTCTGGAGTCGTTCAAGCAAAGTGAAGTGTGTACTCAATTGACTCGAGGCATACATATATGTCTTTTATTTTCCAAGTATTGTAATAGACTAAGTATTTATGTATTTTGAAGTATGGGTCGTGTTCCCAAAGTATTCTCGTGTCTAAGTTTGATGAGATTGAGACTTAGTATTTCCTATGATTTATAATAAAGGATGTTATTAAAGAATTCTAATATTTTGTGAAAAGTTTTAATTCCGCACTACTTTTCATTATGTATATGCGATGAACGATACGGAAAGGGCTTGTACAAGACCTCTGAGAGGTCAAGTACGCCGGTTGCAAATCCGAGATTGGCCCTAACTTCTAGGGTGTGGTTTTGGGATGTGACGATAGCAACTACGTGGATCCACTAACTAGTATTCCTATAAGCTCTTTTACTTTGTTCAACTCCAAGCCAATTTAAAATAAGACCAAACAAATTGAAATGAAGAAAATAAGATTAAAATGACATCTATTTTTGGTACATAGGAATTGATGTTATCTCAGGTGTTGAGGTAAATTGAGTCCAGTGGCGGAGCCAGATATTTTATTAAGGGTGTTCAAGAATATATATATTTTTCTAAATAAGTTGAATGTTATTTGATTAATTTACCGATTGTGCCATGAACGATCCAAATATTTTTACCATCAAATACAAACAATCGAGTTTTTTCTCCTGGTGCATTAATTCTATATAATAAAGAATATATGATTTATTGTGTATAAGGTGAAATAATAATTGAAGAAATGCGCCTAGCTTTATACGAAACACAAATTACAGCATCAACAATTCGTTTTTTCTCTTAAAAAGAAGAAGATGAAACACATATATCGATTTTAGCTTTGCGTTTAAAGTTCTAAAAATATATAAGCACAATTTTTAAATGTAAAATGTTTGCAATTTGTTTTTTCACCCTTCAAAAGTGCATTATATATTAGATAATATTTGTATAATAACAAATTTCAAAATTAAAATAATTTATTCATATATGTTACTCTATATTATTATAATTGTAAATTTAAAATTAATAAAATATTTTAAGACTTTCAAGTAAATAAAAATTAATAAATGTATTTGTTTGATGCAAGAATACATTATAAAATTTGTAACACTAAAAGTTATAAAAATTTCAGAAACATTTAAGGATATTAGGTAAATTAAAATTAATGTGCGTGTACAAGTGTATGTGTGACGTGTCTCAAAATAAAACCAAAAAATATAATGAAGCCGAGAATTGAACCCAGAATCTCACGAAATAAATGAAGACCCTTAACCAATGTGCCGGAGGAAGAACTTATGCCAAGGTTTTTCAACGTTAGACATACATGGTTTAAACCCAGATTTTGACCTATATACATGATGTAATTTCGACGAAGGGTGTTCACCTGAGTCCTGACCAACCTTGGATGGCTGTAGCTCCGCCCCTGATTGAGTCCTATAACAACTTCTATTTTTCCCCAAGCATATATTTTCCCCCTAAGCATATTTATTTATAAGTAGAATTGAATATGTTTGCAAGCATTTTGTAATCAATAGACAACTACAAACTGACTGAATCTGGATAACTCACTTTAAGAACTCTACCAGGTATGTAATAAGGGAATCTAAAAAGCTTTCTGATGAATTAAGCTTAGGGATGGAAGAAAATTCAAAATTTTTACTCCATATGTTTCTATTTACATATCTTCCTTGTTGAAAATAAATATTTCTTAATACTTGTCATTTCACAAATTCAATACATAAATGACATTATTTTTCCTATTATACCTTGAGAGTTATTAGCCTTGGAAGTATGAATTTGACCAACATAGAAAAGTTAAGTAAATTATTTATTTTGATTAGTAAAATTAATTCATGTTCATTGATTTAAAACTTGACTTTAAGGGTGTGTTTGGTATGAAGAAAAATATTTTCCTGAAAAACAAGTAGATTTTAGATCTTTTTTTTTTACTGTAGTAGATTTTAGACTTATTTTCTCATGTTTGGTTGATGAGTTAAAAATATTTTATGAAAATGATTTTTAGTATTTGATTTATGAATGAAAAATGTTTTTGAGAAGCATCTTTTATTTTTACTAGAGTAGAAAATAATTTTTGAAATTGAAAATATTTTTTAAAAACAAAAGTTTTTTTTTGGGAGGGGGGGGGAGGTAGGGGTGAAATAATAAAATTTTGAAGTTGAAATATTTTTACAAAAATAGAATTAATTTTTTTTTGGGTTGGCGTGGGGGACT
>NC_028648.1:16954614-16989551 GCF_001406875.1 Solanum pennellii | reverse complement strand
GAGCTGATAGGTGGGGGTGGGGGTCAGGGTAAGGAAGAAACATGAAATTTTGAAGTTGAAAATATTTTTTAAAAAAAAACTCTATTTTATTTGGGGGAGTGGGGAATAGTGTGAAAAATAAAATTTTGAAACTGAAAATATTTTTTGAAAATTAATGTTTTTTCAAAAAAAAATATAATTTGCAATTAAATGAAAGTTTTGAAATATGTTTTCCTTAATTTTTGAAGGAAAGTCATTTTCCTTGATTTTGAAGAAAATAGTATAATTTCCAAAAGTTTTATCCCAACCAAACATTAGAAAATTGAAAAACATTTTCTGAAAAAGTATTTTCCTTCATACCAACACACTAACAAAACACTAAATAAGAGCCTGTTTGGCTCAGCTTAAAAGCTGGTCAAACTGACTTAAAAGCTGATTTTTGACTTATTTAGCTGTTTGGCAATACTCAAAATAACTTATTTTAAGTTAAAAAAAACTTATTTTAAGCCAAAAGTTAAAAGCTGGGGTAGGGATGCTTTTTTTTTAGCTTATAAGCTGTTTTAAGTTGACCACATTTTTATCTTTTTGCTCTTAATATTTTTATACAATCTCCAAATTACCCATATAACCCTAATATTTCTTTCTTCCATTTTTCCCTTTTCACGTTTGACATAACAACTTCAGCACTTTTATCCAAACGCATAACTGCTTATTTTAAAAATAAGTTTCAGTACTTTTTTAAAGCTGCTTTTATTAAGCCCATCCAAACGGGCCCTAAGAATACAATGGTAAGCTTACCTTATTTCTGAAGGACACAAAATATAAAATAATGACAATTAATGTTAACAAGTGGAGTATCTTATATCTGTAGGTTCAATTTCAAATACAAAATATGCTTTAAAGATTTTACCCAACAATGAGTGAAGTATGGGTGTTAAAATGTGATGTAGAAAGCCATCAACCATAATTGACAAACAGATAAATTCATGCAATTTCCATAAACTGGTGCAGCTAACACCTCCATTGGACAAGAAAGTGCTCAAGTACACGCTCTTACAGATTATGAGTATAAAATCCTATAAGATGGCAGCCAAATCCCAGGCCTCTAAGTAATGTATATCCATATCATCATGACAGTGCAGGTACAGAGGGACTGGTTCCCTAGTATATTTTATCTTTGCAGATGTTATCAAAACTGTATAGCCAGATTAGTTTGGTTTTAATGTATAATAAGTTCCCGACCTATTTCCAGGAATACGTCAAGCACTGGGTGTTCGACAGGGTGAAATGCCAGAACCTTCTGAATGTCTCGATTTGAGTAGGAGCTTTCCCTATCATAAAATTTCACATGCTGCTGATATCCACTCGGCTTTTATGGAGTTGAAAGGCAGGGGTTATCCAGCTTCCGCAACTGCATTGAATGCCTGACCAGTTAAAGTAACCCAAGCGAGCTTCACAATGCGCACATAAAAGCTTGCCCTCCATGGCACCTTCTTCAACTGCACGCCACATTTCAGAGGCAGATCAGAAATGCCATATAGAAATCCAACATTGTACAAAAATATGACCAAGAAAGCAGGAATGTTTGCTAAGCAATATAATCTGTTTAATAAGAGTCAGCTAGCCTTCTCATGTTGAACCATGTATAGTTTATTTCATAAAGGGCAACAAAAAGGATGCTAAAATAGTGTCCTAGTTATTCCATTTCTGTCCTAAGAAAAAATGTTCTGCATATAGAAGGTCCACTCATTTGCAAATATAATGCCTATAAAGTTCATCAGTAGGTATTCATCACATCAGATGTGTGCTCTCATTTATCTAGTTTTATGTCCACCATCACTCGGGAAAGAGTACAGCCATTGAAAAGGTTTCTCAAGATATATTAACAATATGATCTGAATCAATCCCATCCTTTGTGGTGATCCAAGTTTACATTAACTTTACAATTTGGCTTAATTATTGCTGCATGAACTGTGACAATCATGCATACTTAATGTTGGCTAGCAATAAATGGAGGAGGTGATCTAGTATGCTGTACCTGTCCTCATCCATTTTAAAGGCTCAACAAAGACAGATGAACACTCATCGTCAGGTTTATTATAAGGATTGCCACTTCTCCTTTTATGCCACTCAAATGCCGTCTCGCCCTCTCCTGGAACATGATCCACAACATTCCCCTGCAGTGCTACAACTCTCCGGCATTTCTTGCAGCGGTAGGTTCGAGCAGAAGTTGTTTCCTTAGACAAGGATACATCCACATCTGAGGAAATATTTTCTGCTGCCAAGCCTGGATCAGCCCCAAATTTAGAGGTGTCTATTCTTTCTCCACGATTATAACAATCACCTGAAACATTAAAAAGACTATTTATTTTCAAAGGGAGAACTATAACATGCAACGTAGTTCGGCAACATATATTTATGCAAAGTTCAAGATGTTGCATTACCATACAACAGTTGAGACTGTTGTACACTTCAGAGAATATTTAAAAGAAAAGGAAAAGAAAAGAAACAACTTTCCACAAGTCTACATTCATCTGATATGGTTTATTTCCAGCAATATATATGTCTTTTGCTGGAGGTCTGGCGAAGGTTGGATCACCTTTACTTTGGAAGTGGAGGGTTTATTTAATGCTCATCTTTCTCTCACGGGAAAAAGTTAAGTATTTATCCTCATGGTTCTAGTCGAATTTTCGGAGTTGTAGACTGCTAAACAACGGCTTGGTTCCTTCCAACCTCCACATCAATGAAATTTTGCACAAAGCTTCTAACAGCTAACCAATGATACAAACTAGCAGGAGTAAAAAATAAAAATTTGAAATTGGAAGTAGGAGTAATAGTTTTACCAAATCATTGTAGAAGTCTTTCCACAAAATGAAGAACAGGTTTAATCAAGTTCTGTTCCCTTGAACACAAACAAGCTAAAAGGTTTTGGGAATAACTTGTGGAAATGATTTACTGATAAAACCAGCAGCAATTTTTAAAATAATTAAAATCAGCTCATAAAAACTAGGGAAAAGTAGATATGCTTCTACAGATGGACCCCCTTAAACAAAAGGAGTACTTTACAAATCATCCAAAATTCAATAATATCTTCTTTTTTTTTTAGTAAGGTGAAGTTTCAAAATTCAATATATCTTGTCAATCAACTCTTCGCTAGCTTTTGGCCATAGATTTCTGAATATTCTTGGCAAATATTATTTGAGTGAAAATTTGGGTGAAAATTTCACCATGTGTTTGGCCATAGTATTTGGGAAATATATTTCACCTTTTTAGAAAAATATGATTTATAGCCATAAGTTTTAAAAACTATCAAAACTAATTATAAGTTTGTATTACTAATCAATTAGATGTTCGTTGCAATAATAACAATTAGTGTCCATGACACTAGAGCAATGTGGTAGTTTGGAGTGAGTGCAACAAGCATCATTTCATAAATCGTGAACCAATTTTATCGTTATCAACAACCATATCATCATTTAGGCCCCGTTTGGCCATAGATTTCCCAAGTAATATTTGGGGGGGAATTTGTCAAATAGTGTTTGCCATACAATTTGCCATAATTTCACAAATACTTTTGGCAAATATCCCAAATTCTCAAAAACTAGTTTTTTCTAGTATTTTGGTCAAATCTCATTATTTGGGATCTTTTAAAAATTAAAATTTTACACTAAGCTTTTCTTTTACAAAAACACCCCATAATAATTGTTTGTGTTTTATTACATAATTTTTTACCTACACACCAAAAGAGTGATGAAATATTCAATGAATATAAAAGTGATGATATGGTTATTGATGAAAATAATGAACAATCGGCTCAGGGTAACAAAGTCATATGTTTTGTCTACTTCACGTTGTATGGAATGATGTTTGTTTCACTCACTCCAAACTATCACATTTCTCTGGTGTCATGGATAATACTTGTTATTTGTTGCAACGAATATCCAATTGACTTGTAATACGAACTCATGGTTAGTTGTTATGGTTTATAAAACTTATGGGCATAAATCATATTTTTCTAAAAAAATTAAATATGTTTCCCAAATAATATGGCCAAACATAAGGTGAAATTTCACACAAATAATATTTGCCAAGAATATTTGGGAATCTATGCTCAAACACTAGCTTAATATTCACTGAATATTTCATCACTACTTGGTGTTCACGTAAAAAATTATGTAATACAAACACAAACAACTATTGTAAAGGGGGTTTTTGTAAACATAAAAGTTTGGGGTAAAATTTCAATTTTCAAAAGATCCAAATAATGAGATTTGGCCCAAATACTAGAAAAAACTAGTATTTGGAAATTTGGAATATTTGCCAAATAATGGCAAATTATATGGACAAACATGATTTGCCAAATTTTTTCCCAAATATTATTTGGGGAATCTATGGCCAAATGGGCCCTTCGTCAAGGCCAACCTAGTCAAGGCTAGCAATACAGATCATCTATATCTATTCTACCCTATTAGGACCACAAGTGAGAAGTTGTTTGTGTTGGGCTAATCAATTTGAAAAACACTTTTGAGCAACAAGTAGTGTTTAGCCAAGCTTTTAAAAAGTGCTTTTAAGCGTACTTTCTCAAAAGTGCTTTTCAAAAAAGCACTTTTGGAGAAAAGCTACTTTTTTCTACTACCTAAAAGCACTTATCTTCTCTTAAAAGCTTGGCAAACACCTCCCTTCTTAGAAGTACACTTCTGACCTCCCAAAAGTTTCGCCAAACAAACAATTAGTCTTACTTTTACTAGTTCTAAAATTGTTAGTCTATAGAGTGATTCTTCGTAATTCTAACTTTTGATCGACTGCCTTTTGCCAGTTTCGTCGATTAACACGATACAATCTACAGATTGCACCATAAAATCTCATCACTTTTATCATTTCATTCGCAACAAAATTCAAAAATACATGCTCAAGGCAAAGGCCTATTGTAAATGCACATCACTGGGAAGCACCTCTGTATCTCCTCTCATTGTTTTTAAATTTGTGACAGCGCTTTCGCACAGATCTTCTATACTTATCAATTATTTCCTTCTTCACCAAAGGACTTTTCTCAGCACTGTATCATATGCTTTCTCTATGCCAATGAATATCACTGTGTAAATACTTCTTTTTTCTAATCATTTTCCCACAATCTTCTTAGCAAAATATAAATTATGTTGTAGATCTATCGAGCTTAAATCTAAAATAGTTGTGTCTTTGTAATGTGCCTAACTCTACACTCTATCACTCTTTCCAAAAGTTACATTGTATGACTAGTAAGTTATCCACTTCTTGGGATATCCTAGTACTTGTATACAAACAAAAAAGGTACTCTTTGTCCACTCCTTTTGCACCTTTCTACCCCATACTGCAACATTGAATGGCTTGGTTAGCCATACTAATTCAATCTCTCCCAAGACACTTACAAACCACTATGAGATACCATTTGGACCCAGGTTTTTCTAGTTCTCACATTTTCATGGCATTGTTTACTTCACAAGTGGTGGCACAATACATGTAGAACATCAATTCTTCATATAATAGTAGGCTATGATAAGCCTTGGAGGTCTCACATTTCATATATATCTAATGCAGGACCACCAGCTCCTAGGCAGTCCCTACTTGAGAACCAAAAGAGGGAAATATGAGCATCAATGATTTGGTAACCTTATATATTCATAATCCACAAAATAACTAGAACAAGATATCACATTCTCAAACACTTGAAAGTATTAATAAATCATGACAGTTCACCTTTAGAAAGTAGTCAGGAGATGAGAAGAATGGAAACAAATAGCAAATTCAAGAAATACTGTACTAAGAACTAAATCTTGGAAGCATGGGTTGTTCGACTAGTGCATGGTTACAAACTCGAGAGACAATTCGCTTCATAAAAAGCAAGAATAGGGCTCCCAAGGGATATGAAGCCTCCATTAGAATATTGAATATTCTCTACATCATTCTTTTGGAAAATTGTAATGTTGTATTCTTCAGCAATAAAGATATGCTGGTGACCTTCAAAAAACAGAGAGGAACAAAAGGAAAAGAGAAAAATACTTGCAAAGATCCTAATAATTCTACAATCACTTCTGTTTTCTCTAAACCTTTCTCCATCAAACATGGAAAGATACAATAAAATTCCATTTAATCTTCTAAATGGAATCGGACATATCTTCAAAGTTTCTATTCTTCCTTTTTTTTTATTGTCCACCAAATGCAGTGTGGAATTATCCTCCAACATGCCTTTTGGCCCTTGCTTCCCTCTTCTTATTCAGCAACTGAACAAGTCTACAGTATGCTCAGGCATGGTCCAATTTGTCTTTGTGAGAATAAGGAAGATGGCCCAAATTTGTGTTGTAAAGTTGCAATGCAAGAATAGATGCTTGTTGCCTTCTGCCTTTCTATACAATGAATTCCAAGATACTATAACTTTTTCTTTTCACTTCAACACTTCATGTGCAGGCAAGCCCTATTAGCAACCAACAATGTAAAGAAATTTACCTTAATTGGTGCTAAGTTTCTCCATACCTTCTCCACTACTGATAGCTGCTTTGCTGGGGGCTTTCCATTTTGTATGCCCTGCTAACAGTGAAAGCCTCATCATTACTATGTTCCCATCTCAAAGAATTAAGAGCACTGCAAAATGTCTCCACTTCTTAGTCATTCAAAAGCCTTCTAAAACCATATTACACCCGTGTTGTCCAACATTCATTGACATTTGGATTACTACATAGTAAGATCATAGTAAGAACAAATCTGTAAAGGATTCCTTTAGAGGATCTGTTTGTTCGGGCAACTGCCAAGAATTTAGTTCTCCAACCATCTCCCACTTCAATGTACATATTAGCTTCAAGTTTGTCCATATGTATCCAATATTTATTCAGACCCCCACCCCATAGACATCAAACACTAATATTACTGCACCAAGAATTGTGCTCACCATACTTGGATCTGATGACGTCCTTTCATAAGGCTTGTCCCTCTTCATTATATCTCCATAAGCACTTCATCAAAAGACTCTTGTTCTGTTTCCTCAAATCTCTGATACCTAAACCCCCATTTGTCTCTTCTGTTCAAGCTTTTTATTTTAGCAAGGTAAAGTTATATTCCACAGCAATGTGGGTATGCTGTCAACCATCAAAAAATTTACAGTGCAAGTAATCATAATTACAGATAGCCTAAGAGGTCTACTAGTTGTTCTACCTCATCTATACCCTCTTCTTTACACCAAAGATATAAAGTATTAATGCAGTTTTCTTTTACTTTCTGCATTGGATTAGTAATATTTTCAAAACATCTATTGTTTCTTTCCTTCCAGACTGACCACCATATGCAAGAAGGAACTAGGCTCCACCATTTTTTCTGTTTTTTACTCCTACCTCTTCTCATCCAGTAGGTTAGAAGATGTGCCGTACGCTCAGGCATCACCCATGGTTTTTGGATGAGATTAAGAAACATATACCACACCTCAGAAGTCACTCTACAATGGAGGAACAAATGGCTATTTGTTTCCTCCTTTTCCTTGCAAAAGAAGCACCTTGAGACAATCTCAAAACCTCTCTTTTCAGTTTCTCCTGAGTGAGACATGCTCTTCAACATACCTTCCATGTGAAACCCTTAATCTTGGTAGGGATATTAGATTTCCATATTTGTTTCCAAGGTCCAGGGATGTTCCCAGGTTGTTACATCAGATTTCTTCTGTACAATCTTCCGACTGAAAATTTTCCATCCCTATCATGTCTCCATCTGATTGTATCAGAGCTGGTATTTAAACCAGAGAAATCATTCAACCTTTGCAGTAAGCTGGCCACACTCTCAATCTCCCACTCATTTAGAAGCCTCCTAAAGATGATATTATCTCCCATTTGACCAGTTATAACCATTAATTTCTTTGTATCCATGCCAAAGGAAGTCCATCATTAATCTGTCCAAGTTCTTCAAAACTTTGGCAGGTAATGGGAATAATGACATGACATAAGTAGGAACAGAGTCTAGCACTGAATTGATGAGGGTGTGTTGGCCTCTCAAAGGCAAATATTGAGCCTTCCATCTTGCTAATCACTTTGATGTTTTCTCCATAAAACCATCCCAAATATCTATTTACTAGTGTTAATTGCCTAAAGGCATGCCTAAGTAAACTGTAGGCGATTCTCCACTTTGCATCCGATTCTAAATGTTGGCCAACTCCAAATGCCTTTTCCACAATTCACTTTCAGAACTGAGGCAACTTCAAAAACAGTAAGATTGTTTTGATGAATCTTAGTGGTCCGCCTGAGGTTCACAGAAAATGATAGTTTCATCTGCATATATAAAATGACAGATTTCTTTAACTTGTCCATTGCTACCCTCCATCTGAAAACCTTTAATCCACCTATTTTGAATTGCTATTCTCATCAAGTTGTCAACCTTTCATTGCCAAACTAAAAAAAAGGGGGATAGGTGGTCAACCTGTCTAAGTCCCCTTTCGGAAGGGAAGAAGCCCGCTGGTTCAGCATTCACCAAAATAGAAAATGTGACGGTGCTGATGCAAAAATTAATCCACCCAACCACTTCTCTCCAAAACCCATTTGTCTAAGAGGTGTTCAACAAGAACATCCAAACCATATAGAGATCTATATCTTTCTATCGATAAATAGATCTATTGAGAAATGGATATTGATCTGGTTTCAAGATCTATGAACAAGGGTGTCTTGTTTTCTTCGCTGCTTTTTTTTTACCTTTTTTTTTAAATGGTAATGTCGACATGAATATCCAACTTACATGATCATAAGCCTTTTTAATATCCAGTTTGCACATTACACCAGGCTCATCACCTTTCAATCTTGAAATCACACATTCACTAACTATAAGTGCAATATCCATTATCTGTCTCTCTTTAATCAAAGTTATTTGGTCCTTGTTGACCAACTTATTCACCAGCATTTTCAGTCTTTCAGCTATTATCTTTGCTATTATCACCTTGTATATGCCTGTGGTCAGTCTTATAGGATTGAAGTCCTTCAATAGAGAAGCACCTGCTTTCTTTGTAATGAGAGCCACAAAAGTTGCATTGAAACTTCTATCAGTCCTCTCATTATCATAGAACCCTTATATCCCACATTTGATGTCTTCTTTCATCACTTTCCATAATATAAAAATAGAAGGACATGTGAAAACCATTTGAACCAGAGGCTTACATGAGAAAAACCATCAGGCCTAGGGGGCTTTCTCCATAGCACAAAGTTTAGTGCATTCTAGAATCTACTTGTCTTCAATTTGTTTATGTAACTCTTCCTTCTCATCCTCATTAATACAAGTAACCCCTACAATTGTAATTATGGCCTCCAAGCTTCCGTCTCCTTCTATATTATTGATAGAAACACTTGATGACCATCTTTATGTCGGTAGGATCAGTGATATTGCTTCCCTCCACTTTGAAAGAGTCAATGATGTTGTACCTTTTGTGTGATGTTGCTATTCTACGAAAAATACTTGGTATTCTTGTCCCACTGTTTCAACAATTGTATTTTGGATCTTTGTCTCCACCCTAACTCTTAATTTAACTTATTCAAAGACATTGCCAAATTTATTTTTTGCATGAATTCATCATTTGAAAGTGATCTTTGCTCCTGAAGGATCTCCTATTTGGACAATTGGTCAAGGATCTCTTCCTTGTGTTACCGGTTGCTCCTATGCTTGCTCCATTCCTTCAATTTCCCTTTTAGAAGTTTCAACTTTCAGTTTAAACAAACCTGGTTGTACAAGTAACTACAAATGATGACCACCAGAAAGGCAGATACTCACTTTCTCCTTGAAGCCTTCAACCCCCATCCACCAATTTTCAAATTTGAAGTAAGATTTCTTGACGTTCATGTCTCCACAAGTCAGTAGAATTGGGTTATGGTCAGACACCAACTTTGGAAGAGTCAATTGTCTAATGAGTGTGAAAAGTTCCTCCCATTGAGAGGAAGCATAACTCTTTCAATTCTTGATGCAGTTGTATGGTTCTTTCTCATCTCCAAGTGAAAGACCCTCCAAATATATAAGGAGCAAGTTCCACCTCTTCAATACAATTAGAGAATTTTAACATAGCCCCATTGGTTGATGAACGGTTTGTTCTTTCTAATGGATATCTGATGACAATAAAGTCACCACACACTACCCACGACCCTTCAAAAAGACTTCTCATAGCTCATAATTACCATCAAAAGAACCCTTTCCCTCCTCTCTATTCTTTTGCACTTAGCATAGAAAGCCATAAAATTCCATGTTAGATCCTAGTTCTGACCTCGTAATTTGCAAGTAATGCATAGTTCACCACTCTCTCGCTCTACTAACTCCCCTTCCCAGACCCTTTTGTCCCATAGTATTAGGATCTCTCCACTGCACCCCAGTATCTCCAAATGCACCCCACCGCCCCAATTGATTGTTCCAAAATAGTATGCAACAAATTACTAACATTGCCCTCAAATTTAGTTTCCACTCAAATACAAATACCTACCCCCAATCGACTTAACTAGGTTTCTGATTAGTCCCTTTTCTTTCATCATTTAGACCCCATGCGCTCGATGATACTAATTTCACCCTCATTATTTGTTCCATAATAGTTAGGCCTCTCCCTCTTATTCTTGGCTCACCATCCTTGAATTCATATTGAAATTAAGTGCCCATTAGGATAAGCTTATAAAAAAGTAACTTAAAAGTCATAAGTAGAAGATACCCTACTTTTTGGCTTATATTAAAACTGTTTTGGCCTAAAAATGAGTGCTTAAAGGCACTTTTTAACTTTTCCAAACGCCTGGAAAACTAAAAAGTTCTTAAAAGCCAAAAGCACCTAAAAATAAGCTAATCAAACGCCCCCTAAATTTCTTTGGGACCACTGTTGTTGTAACTGATTGATGAGCTATCCTCTGACTTCTAATTCTCCCTTTGCATGTTCAAGTAATTTCATGATTAAAGCGAATTTCTTTTTTCGTACCCCACATTACTATTTAAAAAAAAAAATTCATACCCCTTGGTAGAGACTATAAAGAAACGAATATGTTTGATTAGATTGAGATGAAACTTTAGTGCGGCTTGCGATTTGATTACATCCTCGACAATATTGTCATCCACCGCTAACGGCTTAGGGTTCTCATACTCAACCAGTTGTTCTCCAAAGAACTTCATAGAGCCTTCTTCCCCCTCACAGCCACTCTCTAAGTGCTATCTAGCTCGCTTGAAAGTTGAAACCATTTCACATCTAAGTAATTGCTTTGATCTGCATAATATCCACAAGGAGGCTCTGAGAGTTCTTGGGAGTTACTGACTTATTGTCATTCACGTGCAGTATTTTGTGTCCCCATCAATACTGGAATGTTCATAGGCTTTCTCTGATTTGCCCAACTTTCTTAAAATGGAATGTATAAAGGGTTTTGTGATTCCATTGGACTTCCTTGATTAAAAATTACCCAACTTTCTCAAAATGGAATGTGTAAAGGGTTTTGTGAGTCCATTGGATTTAATTAAAAATCCCAACTGATCAATTGGTTTCTGAAAAAGGAATCGGACCTCCCTCTTGAAAAGATTCTTCTTACCCAATCAAAATAGAAGAGGATTCCGCTATTAATAAATCAGCGGGGACCCCACACTCCTTCGACACATGACTTGCCCCTGATAAATTTCCTTTTTCCTTGTTAATTTCAAACCCTAAGTTATCCTCTACTGCTACTTCTTCTTTTCAATGTAAATTGACCCGGTCTATTGTAGAAGTATAGTTATGCTACAATTTCTGTTGTAGCCTGGCTATCACCTCAATCAGAGGTCCCAGCCTCCATCGCCGATCTGTAGGTCACCGAAGTTCCGCACCACACCATATCGGCAAGGTATATATTAAATCACAATCTGCGATCTCTATTTTTCGACAATATCTTTCTTTTGGTCCTTGAACTCTAATTCTAGCCCATCACAGATGATTTTGAGTTCAGTTTCTTCCTCGTTCTCCAACCAACCACTGCAATCAGCTCTAATCTTTTTCATGACCACCTTGTTCCATAGCTATAACACCCTCTTCCATAGCTATAGCCTATCATGTCGTAAACCTAAATATTAGCAGCATCTTTCTAAGTATGATTTGTCCATCTCCTGAGTTTCATTGCAGGTAGGAGCCTCTTCTCCACCACACAATCACCCCACTAGGCATCTGCGCAGAAGCTCATTCTCCTCTGAGCCCGAGGTTGTCAATAGAAGCTTCTCATTTTCAAACAATTCTGCCTCCTTTTGATTCCATTTACTTTTTTGTAATGCCTCTTGGTAATTGACTCCCCATTGCTTGTATTGATAGTTGCTTCCCCTGTTGTAATAAATGCACCGCATGTTTCTGTCTTTCTCTTTATGAAGTTTTTCTACTTTAATGGCCAGGCTACCCCATCCCTCATTGAATGCATTCTCTGATAAAATGATTACTGTTCTAGCCTATCCATTCACTGTTATAACTGAAACAACACGGCCATATTTATTGAACAATCTCAACATCTCCAAGATTTTAAGTTCTTCCCTCTGTTTCCAAAAGCTTCCTTAAGCCTATTACATCGACAGAGTAAAGCTCCCCTACTAAGCAGTAAGCACCATTCTTCTAATCGACATTCTCGCCATCTCCACCCAATCATACCATGTCTCTGATATAGAAGTTGTCTCCGTAAGATCATAAGATTTCCCCTGATCTGAAATATAATCTTTTTTCCAGGTGAATCCTGATGATGAAAGTTGTAGTAACTGAAATTTTTTGGTGATCAAGGCGACAATCAACTCTGAGTTGTATCGGATATCCAATATATTAGAGGAGATCGATGAAGAAGAGATTTATGAGAGATAATATTTTCCATATCCTTCAGTCAATGCACTCTAAGTTTGTACAGATTATTGGATCGATCTAAAACAACTAAGTTTGTACAGATTATTGGATCGATCTAAAACAAACCTACCTAATGTACCTTGCATATTCAGGATTTTCCCCATTTTCTATCTTCTATGTAGTTAAGAAATAAATAATATTAATCTGAAGATAGACAAAGAAAAGTGAGAAATTGGACCTAGGACTTTAAGGTGGAAGCGTTTGTAAACGCTGCTTGCATGATCTACTTTGAAACCCATCTGTTCAAACATTTTCAACTGCAGACAAAAGATACAAAATTCACTCAGAATCCAGTCAGGTACTGGACAAAGCAGGAAACTAATTCATTAATGATCATAAAGTGTTGCTTACAAATCACTTCTTACTGCCTATTTCACCTGATCTAGAAAACCATCATTTGGGCAGACAAATTCACAGCTTTGACGAAGAGATTCAATCGCATCTGTAGAAACAAAGCAGCAGAAATTTTCAAACAATAATAAGGAGAAAGGGATGATCTTCAAAGTGCATAAAGCAGAAGCATAATCGCTAATTCTTAGCAAATTGTGCAGTTCTTTCAGGCAGCTCAAATGGAAGCCACCAACAGTTACTGTGTTGAAACTATGCTCTCCGGTGTTCCATAGTGAAGGCCCAAAGTAAAAAAGGAATAAAGAGATGATCAAACCTTCTTGAGATAGTTGTTCAGTTTTCATCAGGTAAGCTGTAATGATGGCTGCACTGAAAGCAAAAGAGCAAACAAGGGTGTCAATTGGTCAAAAATTAGTAGGATATCGTCAGCAGTAAAAGTTTTACCAAGAAAACCTAGACTGCTTGCCCTCCATTAGAGCCATAGGCCAGGAAGCATATCCAAGCATTCTTAGATTCCCGTGGAAAGGTACATAATAACCACGACAGTGGAAAAGAAACTTATTGGAGATAACTTAATTACTGTTCTCTTACACAACCACAAACATCGTGCAACGATATGTATGGAATTATGCCGTATGTGAAAAGTTAGTCAACCATCAAACACAATTTAACTGAAAATAAAATGAGCAGCAGTTCATTTGTTTATAAATGAATTTCTTAGGTTTAGTTAGACCAAATATATCAGCATTTGCACTTCACTGTAACAAAACCAGAAACTATAATGAAGCCAAATAATGAACCTAGAAAGAAAAATACAAACTTATGCTGGTGACTGATCATATTGACCGCTATGCGTAAAACTCAAACTTTACTACAGTCAAAATTTAGTGCAGGGGAGTTTTGCATCCAAGTAGAAAGATGAAATAAATGATAGAGTTAGGCCCTAGAACCTAGGTTCTTATTCCCCCCCCCCCCCCTTCCCGACCCAAAAAGAACAAACTGTATTAGCCAATAAAAATCTTGATTTTTGACAAGTTTGTTTGAAATGGAATCTTAATTTATGACCAATTTCAACTTTGCCAAGCAAGGATCATCGTTGTAGACCCCATGTTTATGCTTGTCTTATTGATAAATATATAAAAGAGAGTAACATAAATATCTTCAACCCAAACAGAAGAAGAAAAATATTGTACATTGTAATAGTCCTATTCAGTAGTCTGTTAGCAAAGTTACTGTTTCAACTCTGAAAGCGGCATATTATCTCTTAATGGTAACAAATCAAACCATTTGTATCTTTACATTGAAACGAAACTAAATTCATTTTTACTAGTTTGGCAAGTTAATTGATAAGCAATATACCCTATCTCATCTTCCAAAATTCGATAACTGATATTAATGGAAGAGTTTTATCTTAACAAAAGAAAGAAAGAAACCCGAGGTTAAGGTTCAGCATGCATGTAACTGCTTAAAGTAGCAGGTACTAAGCCTTGACAAATTGTTGCCATTTTTATAGCGAAACAGCAGCCTATGCAGTAAGTTAACTTCAATTGATTCATGAAAAAAAGCAAAAGGAACCACTGTATGAATTTGAATCCTCTTTAATAGGTATGAATAGCTCACAGACTGCTCAATGTAGTAAAAGGTAGATGTCCAAATCTGGCACATCTTTTTTATCGTAACATTTAACCTATATTCATTTCATGAGGAATTGCACTTTTTCAACTGGTGAGAAGTCTTCCCAGGTAAGCTAAAGCATCTTAAAATAGATTTTAGTACATCCAATTACAGAGGAATCCTGATAACAGAATAGGGTCCAAAAACAGATGGTACATTGGTACTAGAAGTCAAAGTGAAGATCATGTTATAATATCAGCAAGTTTTTTTTTTTTAAAAAAAAAAGGGTTCCTATGAAATGAAAATTGAGAACATTAAGAATCAGTACACATCCAAATTAAGCTGGTTAATCCACATTTAGGTTGGAGAAAAACTGAATATATTGCTTTTGTGTGGACAGGAAAGGAGCTGCAACTTCTTAAAAAAACAATACTCCCTTCGTCTCAAATTATGTGGCATACATTCCTTTTTAGTCTATTATAGAAAGAATATCATCTTTTCTTATCTACAAATGATTTTAACTTTAAACTTCTCATGTTATCCTTAGATGATTTATAGTCACACAAACCTCCATGGCTTGTTTTACCACAAGTTCCCAAAGTGTTACTTTCTTTTTAAAACTTCATGCCAAGTCACATAAACACACACAACATACTTTGCAAGAGTATTTCCATTTCTAAGATGTAGTCTAAGCTTCCTCATTCATAAATGTTTTTTTTGTAATATATGACCATTCTACTGGGTGAAGGTCCATCAGGACTTAGTAGAATGTCCCGTCTAATTTACTGTACCCAGAAGTTGGGACGTAGCCAACCCCTAAAAGAATGAGCATACGAGCCAGGTAGAAGCAATACCTTCTTGATACACCAGCAAAGCAATGCACCAATACAGACCCCTCTTTTCTACTTTCTTCGATAAAATCCAAACAAACATCTAAAGAATCCAGCAAATTCTCGTTCTCCATGTCTCTCAAGGGCACAGACATCCTTATAAACTTCAAATCTTTCCCTGCATTCTCAAGCAAGTACAGGAGCTTCTTAGGTGTTGATGAGCTCTTAGTCTCATCACTTATAGCATCTGTATTTCCCGAATACCCAACATACTCCTTCCGGATCTCCTTGGTTGGTATTGAAATCCCAGAACGCCATTCCGAGAAAAAGGAGATTGAAGCTGAGCTAAGGACGGACAAGATATGTGTGATTTCATGACTACCATGCTGAAGAACCTCAGCTGCATCGCCTATGTTGCCAATAAACAGATGATCACGAACCAGATACGGCATATCCGAAAACCAGATTCCTTGACTGCAGACGTGAATCTTAATTATTGAAAATGCCCACAGTTGGTAACAACCAAATTTCTTTTCAAAAGATAAATACTTTCCGCTCACAAGATTGAAATCAATTCTAAATTTTGGCATGCCAAAAAAATTGCTATATCGCATGAACATTTTGTATGATCTCTGTTACCGCTTTGCATTTAAGATGTGTCAAAAAACATTTTTAATGTTCTATTTCAAATCACATTTTCTGGACTCAAAATCGTTTAAAATTCTGCACAGAATAATCAATTGCACCCCACTTAGATTATCTTACGCCATTGACATGCTTTTTTTTTTTTTGAGAATGGTAAAGTTGTATTCAACGGCAATGAAGGTATGCTGGCAATTAAACAAAAATTACAAGGTAAACAGTCATAATTACAATTTACAAAGATCCTAGGAAATCTACTAGGTGATCTACATCATCTATACCCTCTTCTTTAAACCAAAAATAGAGTATTAATGCAGCTTTCTTTTACTTTCTGCATAGGGTTGGTAATATTCTTGCAACATCTATTGTTTCTTTCCCTCCAAATTGACCAGCACATGCAAGATGGAACTAGATTCCACCACTTTCCTGTGTTTAACTACCCCCTCTTCAAATCAAGCAGCTTAGTAGGTCTTCAATATGCACAGGCATCACCCAAGGATCTTGGATAAGGTTTTGAAACACATACTAACTTTAACGTTATCAAAAAAAAAAAAAGGTTTTGAAACACATACTATATTTGGGCAATAACTCTACGGTGAAGGAACATATTATTGTTACATATTGACATGGTTTTCAAAGAGGGAAGTGTGCAAAAAGCAGTTCACATTTGAAGTAGATGAGTTGATTGACAAATGTAGTCAAAGGAGAAGAGAGTAAAATAGTGTCAAGCGTTGCTGCAGCTTTAAATTCAAACTCAATTAAAGCACGAGCTTTAGTAAAAGAGGCATGATGAAGAAAAAAATTAAGATGAAGTAACTTTTAGCACTACAAAGTAATGCGAGGAAAAATAACTATAAAGTTCAAAATCCATTATATTTATTTGTAAATTGCTATTTCAACTACCAAGCAGAGGTTTTTTGCTAATCCTATAAAAGAATAATCTCAATTTCATTTCCATTTCCATTTCCAACTAATATAGACCCTACTATTAATAATTTATAATTAATGATCTTGGTTGGCAACAAACTTTTGGTCATTATAGGTGATAATTAACACATGTTATACATTAACCTCACAACATCACAACGCTCAACTTTCAAGACAAAAATTGACATGAAATCTACCCTTAAGTTTCGGATTAGCTATATAGTACTGAATCGCTGATCTATTTAGGATGTATTGTATAGAAGGCTATAGGTTACTAGATTTTGTTTGTATTGATGAGTGAGTAGTTAGTCCAATACTACTCTGTTTGTAAAGATACAATTTTGGTTATGAATGAAAGCAGGCAGGTTAGCCAAAAAAAAGAACTCCCATGATATTATTTGCCGTATATAACAAGATGCGGAGAATGAATTACTCTCTATATTCCAAATTATGTGATAATCTTTCCCTTTTAAGTTTGTCCCAAAAGAACACTTGTCTATATTTAGAACGAATTTAACTCTAAACTTTTCATTTCCCCCTAATGAGATAATTTATAGCCACAGACACTTGTATAGCTTGTTTTGGACAACCAAGTTTCAAAGACTGCCCAGTAAAATAACTGCCAAATAACCTCAGATAAAGTGGGATAAATTTATGAGTTTAACATTTTAGGGATCATTGTGTAATTCCAATTTTCTTCTTCTATACAAAAGATAAATAAATGTTTAGAGAATTGCATCAAACGATTGGCCCTAAGGGGTACCCTAGCGGTTGAAGAGTTGGCATAGAACTATTCAGTACTGTGGGGAATTACTGAAGCTGAGTCCAATTACACAGATGTAAAAAAAATCTACAATAGATAGAGGAGAGAGAGAAGGGAACATTACCAGCCCTGTTTTTGGGAAGAAACAAAGATCGTCGAGGAATTTGCCGGAGAAAGCTATCGCCAAGTTTACGGCTGCGACAGGAGTGTGGGCTGTGGCTATTCTTTGTTTTCCAAATAACAAACTCTGCTATGATAAGATTTTGGGCCTTACTTTTTAGGGCCGTTCGGATTTACTTATTTTATGTGCTTTAAGCTAAAATAGTTTTTGAGTAATTTTTACGTATAATAAATATAAAATTATATTTGTATTATAGCTATAGTTTGGATAATTGTGTTCTATATCAAATATAAATATATATATTTCGTTATACATATATAAAAGAAAACAATTGTATAATTTTGTTGTACATATACAAAAGAAAGAGTTGTATAATTTCATTGTACATATACCAAAAAAACAGTTGTATAATATGCTTTGGTATACATATACAAAAGATCAATTGTATTATTTGTGTTTGCATAAAGCGAGAAAGAGAGAGAGACAAAAAAATTGGGCAGTGGAGGATCATATTTGTCTAATTATAGGTGTATAGGACCAATATATATATGCATTCTTATTTGTATATACAATTTTCTCTCGCTTTATACAAACACAAACACAAACACAATGTATATATTTGTGTTTGTATAAAGTGAAAGAGGTAAGTGACGGAGCGAGATCTGGGAGAGTTGCGAGCGAGATCTGGGAGAGTGGCGAGCGAGATGTGGGAGAGTGGCGAGCGAGATCTGGGAGAGGGGAGACAGGTAACGAAAATATATGTATATATACAATTTTCTCTCGCTTTATACAAATGCAAACACAATTTATACATTCACATTTTTTTTATAAAGTGAGAGAGGCGAGTGATCTAGCGAGATCTGGTAGAGAGGTGAGCAAGATCTGGGAGAGGGGAACGAAAAAATATGTATATATACAATTTTTTTCTCGCTTTATACAAACACAAATGCATTTTATACATTTGCATTTGTATAAAAAAATGAGAGAGATGGGGGAGAGAACGAGAGTGACGAGCGAGATTCACCAGGAGAGAGACGAAATAGCAACAGTTTGCTATGAGGTACAACTAAATCAAATTATATTTATAGGATTTAATTTGAATTAATAGTTTGCTATTATATACAATTTTTCCAATAGTTTTTAAGCAGTTTTGAAGTATTTGGATAAAGTTTTAAAAATGCTTATAATCACTTATTTTTAAAGCCAAAATAACAAAAATAAGCCAAAAGGCATAAGTTAGAAAATAGAAATCCTTACTTATGGTTTTTGGCTTATAAGTCATAAGCCAAATATCAATCTAAATAGTACTTAGCCCCTCCTCTATGGATTATGGACTCTGAATTAACTAAAGGGAAAATTATGTGGTCAATTGAACTTATATTATTTAATTACTTATCATATTTATATTTTGCTATAATTATCACTCGGGACTAACATTATACATTAATTATGTGGGCTAACTTCGAGTTTGTATAATTAGTCACATTTGTATATGTATAATTCATTAAAACATATAAATATATATGTATAATATACAATTATCTAACCGATATAATTATACAGTTCACCTCTCTCCCACTTTTTGCCCTCTCTCGCTCACCTCTCTACTCTCTCTCTCGATTTCGATTTCCATATATACAAGTGCATATGCATAATATACAAATATCTAACTGATATATATTTATATACAACTACTCACCTCTCTCCCACTTTCTATCTTATCTCGCTCGCCTCTCTCCCGGTCTCTCTCGCCTCTCTTCTCTCTCCCAATCTCGCTTGTCTCTTCCTTTCTCTCCCGATATCTCTTTGTCATAGATACAAATAGATATGTATAATATAAAATTATCTAACAAATATGTATATACAATTCACCTCTCTCCCACTCTTTGCCCTTTCTCGCTCGTTTCTCTCCTCTCTCTCCCAGTCTCGCTCGCCTCTCTCCTCTCTATAACATGTAGCTATGAATTGTAATTATCAAACTATAGCTACGGAGAGTAATTAGGTTATTTTTTAGTGGCTCTATGTGAAAGCTCATCTTAATTAAAGAGAAAACTAAGCAAATATCCCATAAAAGTAAAATAATTATATATACGGAAAAGGGCCTAAAATACCCTTGAAGTATTGAAAATGGTACCAAATTACCCTTCATCCACCTATTGGCTCCAAAATGCCCTTTTCATCCACCTATTGGCTCCAAAATACCCTTGTCATCCACCTTTGGGTTCCAAATTGACTAGTTTTGTAATTGTTTTAAAATTAAACTCTTTAAATATTTTTTAAAATACTTGGAGTTCAACTATTGGTTATAATTTAGTTTATTAATATAATTTATAGATCAACCCACTACCCACTCATTACTAACTAAACCCCACCCAATTAATAATCCAATTATAATATCAAAGTCATCACAAAACTACTAAAACACGATGAAATTATAGATTCCTGAAAATGACATCCAAAATTATTCGATTCTGAATCAAAGCCCCAATTAAATTTAGGTTGAGCCGCTTATTTAAGAGGACACTTTCAGTAGGATTCTCTTTCAAGATTAATGAATTAGAAATTTATGATTAAAGATAAAGAAGTGATACATACCGAATTAATTCATGCACTTTTTTTAAATATAATTTTATAAATATTTATGATTTGTTTTAAAACCTTTAATACATTATTTTGAAAAAAAGTTACATATGAAGTAACATCACATAATTGAGACGTAAGAATAATTAAGATGAACATAGTCAGGCTTTTAAGTTTATCGGTAATTTTTATTTAGACACTTGAATGTTTGATAATTTACTTCTATAGATACTTTTGCCTCTAATTTTTAAAAACACTCAATTGACAGTAGTTTTTCTGTTGTTGCATTAATAATGTGAAGGGTTTATTAATTTGGAGGGGTTTAATTAGAAATGGGTGGGGTAGTGGATTTACTTATAACTTATACTAATAAGTTAAATTATAACAAATAGTTGGCGCCACGTATTTAAAAAAATATTTAAATAGTTTAAATATAAAACCGTTAAATAAGTGGTCAATTTTGAACCAAAAGGTGGATGACAAGGGTAGTTTGGACTCAATAGGTGGGTGAGAAGGGTATTTTGGAGCCAATAGGTGGATGGAGGGTAATTTTGTACCATTTCCAATACTTTGAGGGTATTTTATACCCTTTTCCGTTATAAATATTCACACCCCACTAAATAATTATATTGTATATCCCAAACTAATTTCGCTTAACTGATACTAAATCAACATCATATACTCGTATAGTATCATCGATTAATGAGTAATTTCTGAACAAAAAACATTAATGATACCACAACAATATACATATATTCGCAGAGTATCATTGACTAATAATTAATTTCCGAACAAGAAACCTTAATGATATCAATTCAATGTGTGTGTGTGTATATATATATATATATATATATATATATATATATATATATATAACATTTTCAGCTTTAATGATGCTAATACAGTATATGATACTGATTAAGTATCACTTAAGCAAAAATTATCAGCCTTAATGATACTAACATATATTAATTTGTAACACCTCGAATTGGAGAAAGGCTAGAAAGGAGTAAAAAGGTGCAAGTTAAGAACCCAAGAGTGGAGTATGAAACCCTCTACGAAGCTCTAGACGAATAGTGTAGGGGACCACTGTCCATTTTGGTGCTCGTGAAGAGTTCCCAAAACTTGTCGATGCAGGTCTCCCTCCTGCAGAAGCCTAGACGGCTCGTGGTAAGATTGACGGCCACCCAAGGGCTCGTCATGTTGCCATTCATAAGTGGTTTTCTCCTCTGGCCATTGATCAAGGACCACAGACGGCTCAATGACCCGTGAAGTCATTTGTGGAGGGGGTACAGTGAAGCCTATCAGACAGAGCTTCTTCACGACCCGTTAGACGGGTTGTGGTGCTCTGTACGGGCCGTGAAGGCCTCCGTGGATCAGCGCGTCAGCTTTAACTCAGGGTTTTTTTGGTTTTTTTCAAATTGTTTTAATTCAATAGTATGTCGTTTAATCTTTACCCAAAACCCTATCTAAGGATTTTTACCCCAAAATCACCCAAGTCAATTCATTCTCTCAATTTCTCAAAAGAAGAACAAGTTTATCCTCCCGAAATATTTCTCTCCCTAAGGAAGAAATATAATTCAAGTTATGGTTTCAAGATCAAGTCTCCAATTCAAGATTGCTTGAGGGATTTGAACTCGATAATCTTTATCTATGGAGCTCTTTCCTCCATATAGTTCTTAAATTCTCTAATTTACAAAGTTAGAAATCTTCAACTGAAGTTAGGATTTTCTTTTATATCTGGGTTCCTCTCAATGTTGATTCAATTGATTATTTTATAAATTATTATGCATGAATTGAGATGATTCCATGTTTTCAAGATGAATCCACATGAAACCATACATAACCCATGTTCTTAAGCTAAGATGATATAATGTAGGTTTTGAACTATGAAAGAGAGTTCATGAAGATATGTCATGTTTCTTATGAAAGTGATGAAAATGATTTAAGATCGCTTTGAGAGTGAAACATAAATGTTGTTTTGTTATGAAAGGATTTCTCACATACTACTCAATACATGCATGTGAAAGGGTTTTCTCACAAAAGGATTCTTATAGTTGAAAGATTTTCTCAACCAGACTTTGAATCAAGATTTAGGATCTATTCTAAAGAAAACTAGCTTGGATTGACTATTTGATGTGCCTTCCATGAAAGATAATTCAAGTAAAGAATTATGACTATTTCGTAAGATTATTCTTAGCACCAAAAAAATATTGAGATTGAAGTCCTTCTGTAGCTAGAGGTCGAGTTTCTAGTAGCAATCTCCTTATCCCATATTTATGTGGCACCATAGAAAAATTGTCTTAGATAGACATTAGTTAGTGGATCCACGTAAGCTAGAAGTTTAAATTCTTGCCTTGAAAAGTAATGACACACCTTTTTCGGTGTGGGTAGACACCAGATTCCATGTTATAGCTCACATGGTCTCATGTCAGTTAAGGATAATTCTCGCGATAATGATGAACTAAGGTTACTTCAACAAATATCTCAGAAATGTTCAAAGATGAGTTTTACTTGCATTGACCATGATTTTGATTATGTTTTCTAATCTCTTATCTTATGGTTTTAACTTGGTCTTTGCATGTCATGAAAGTTCATTTTTAGCATGATTTATAACTCTAGGCATTGCTATCATACTTGGTACATTTTTATATGAACGCATACGCTTGTCTACATTATTTCGCAAATGTAGGGTCCGAAGTTTCAGTTTCCTATCTTCATGGCTAGGGGCCACTTAGTAGATTTCGAAGATTAGTGAGTCCTCTCATTTCGAAGACCGAACCTTTGTTTTTTATTATCTTTACTTTCATTCTTGTTGTGATGTACGAGTTACATCCTTATCACTCTTGATGTGATGGATGAATTTTGAGACTATGCAAACTTTCTCTTTATTTTTACAGAACTCTTTATGATATGAATTGTCTTTTAAAATCTCTTGATTTTCTATTATCTTGTTTATGCATGCTAAGTGGATTGTGTAGGGTCTCTCGGGGTCTATACGTTATGTTACGCCAAGGATATACTTTGGGTCGCGATAAATTTAGTAACAATTAAGCAAAAATATCAGTCTTAATGAATGAAAGATATGTGCTACAATTATTGATAAGAGAATGAGTATTTCAGATATTACTTAGGGTTTGAGTATGAACTTGTAACTATTTTGGATTCTATGACCCATTTATGTAGTTATCCCTTTATTAAAATCGAAAAAAAAACATAAATAAAGGGGTAACTAAGCAAATACCCCATAAAAGCAAAATAATTACAAATATATACCCTTTACATTCATGTCCCACTAGATAATTACATTATATGCCCCTAACTAATTTTGCTTAACTAATACTAAATTGGTGTTATATGATGTATTGATATTATTAAGACTGATAATTTCCGCTATTAAATTAGTATCATATATTGATTAGTTTTCTGACACGTGCGTTGCACGTGATTACTAGTTTCAAAAATATATGTTGAAGTAAATAGTATGGCTTATTTAAGCAAAGTTTTTTAAGGCAAAGGGCACCAGCAGTACTATAATCATTGAAGTGATCAGATACATAAGTTTGATAGTTAGACGAGATTGACATGTCGAGTATTGAGTTAAGGTAGAAAGCCCCGTGTGAACTTGAGGGTGCAATTAATGTCATTGCATGATTGTAGTTGTTATTAAAGTTCATGGGATTGTTTCTCATAGAATCCTGATTTTTAACCTGGAAAAACATTGTTGCATGATTGTACTTGTTATTGAAGTAGTTTGTGGGGTCGTTTCCTATAAAGTCCTGATATAAATTCTATAAAAAAGTTAATACATGATTGTTGTTGTTATTGAAGTTGTTTGTGAGTTCGTTTCTAATAGGATCTTGATCTGTACTCTTAGGTAACGTAATTGCATGATTGTCGTCGTTATAGAAGTTTCTCAAGTCATTTCTGTCAGAGTCCTCCGGAACTTCACCAATACATGGATCATTATCTCCCCTCTTTCTCTTCCTTTTGGTGGACCTAATGGTAATTACAATATTTTGGGAAATTTTTCAAAAATGTCAATATTTTAATATTTCATAAGACTCATTGTCAACATTTTCAATATTTAGTAAAAATGTCAAAAAAATATAGTTTATTATGTATCTTATCTAAGTTTTTATTATTTCTTTTAATTGAAATAATGCAATTGTTAAATAACAGAAAAGAGAAATTTAGGGGAGAGAATAATTTTAAAAAAGGAACAATTACTTAAAAGTCTCATCAGTTACAAAAATCAAAACCAAATACTTCATCCGCGACTCCATTGTTGATCAATTTTCTCATTATCAATATTCAAGATTCAATTGGAAAACTCAATCTCTGATTAATTTATTTTGATTAAATTTTTTTTTCTGTTTGGTAAGATATATTTGAACGAAATAGATATTTCAATCAAAATCGAGTAGTAAGTAAAACATTTTCCTCAAATATCTCCACATCTCTGAAGTAGCATGGCGACTGAACAACCAAAGCCACCAGCTAAAGACGTGAAGATGAATCTATTCGAAGACGATGACAAATTTGAGGAGTTTGCAATTGATCAAGAGTGGGAGGACAAAGAAAAAGGCAAAGAAGTAACCCAACAATTACACATGAATTCGTCTTCTTCTCAACATTGGACCATGTCATTTGTATTTCAGGTTCGTTCCCTATGTTTGTACTCCTTATCTCACTGATAAAATTTAGTTTTCACCCTTGTTGACTATGAGACTCGTAGCACACAGTCTTGAATTTAGTTCCATGTATTCTTAGTTTCAGCAGAAATTGTTGAGTGGTGTTTCTATTAAAAAAAGATTTGAACAAAAGAGGACAAAAAAATGTTGACAAGCAACTTTGGAGAAGGATTTTTTTGCTGGGAGTTCGATAAAATTGGTGGAATACACATTTTTTCAGATGATAAAGATTCAAATATGACTCGATTGGTTATTTTTGGAGAAGATGGTTACATTAATTTTAGTATTCTTCAAGATGACTCGAAGCTTGCCTCATGAACAAGAATTCCGCAGGATGAATGCAGCAGACCAGACTCTTGTGATCCATATTTCATTTGTTATAGTGGCAACAAATGTCGGTGTTGGAATTTTTTTTTTGTTCTTATTTTTATGTAATTGTTGTTTTTATAATCTTTAATGATTTATATTTCAAAATGTACTTAGTAGTTATTTAAATATATTACTTCAAACTGTACTAGTGTAATTGATTTACTTTCTGGAAGTAACAGTGGGTATAACTATATTGAAGTCTTTAATTTATAAAATACAAGTTATATAATTACGAAGACTAAATACAAGATGACCAAGACGAAATACTAAATTGTTCAAGTTTAAAATTTATGTAAAATGAATACGAAAAGTAAACTAACATCTCATAATTAAAATACTATTGTTGAGAAATAACTATGATGATTAGAGATTGAATGAATTAACAAATACATACTACAATTTGGTAATTTAGATAAAATCATTATATTATGACTTTTCAATTTTTAATTAAGATTGTGTATGAATAATCATGGCAACACAAATTGTATTCGTATTTGAAAGATCGCTAATCAATCAGACCTATCTTAGTGTATTTGAAAGTATAACCATTTGTATTTGAATTCTCTACCGAGAGATACAACATATGCAATCAGTGAAATAAAATAATATGTATTAAAACTAGTTAATGATAAATCAACACTATAAGATCAAAATGATGACTTTGCAAATTAAACTGCTACAAAAATTTTAATGTATAATAGACAAAATAGTTTAGAATAAAGAAAGATTAAGCATACTATAAACTATTGTATTTCAATTGTTTCACTACCATCACGAATTATCTGAAACTTGTTATGCCTACGGAGTGCCTCAATATCACTAATGGCTCCGACATCATTCTTTTGTTGGCCTTAGTTCCAAAGAAGTTCAGCGTATCTTGACCTTGAAAACATTACATTGAAGTTATCGATTGTATTTCCTTGTTCATAAGACAACCACTCTTAATAAGCAAGCATATAAATACCGTAATCCCCACATACATTAAGAGAAGAGAAAATAAAAATTCAAATACGTAAATGAATGAGAATACTAAATTCAAAATAATTGAAAAATCATCACTATTTGTTTAAAATGAATACAAATGTACAAAGTTTATATGTATCTTAACTTGACATGATACAAACGACACGCTTGCAATATTCATAACTAGAAAATGATACACAAAGCATAACGAATATAAACAGTGGTAAATACAATAACTTTTAGAACTCATAACATAACTACAACAAATATGTCATAATGAATACAAAATAATCAAATAATAAGGAGTGAACACAATTTGAAATGCCATCACTTTTTTTTTAAAGGAATATAAATGTATAAGTTCATATGTATTTTTACTTAATTGGATACAAATAACACTCATACAATGTTCATAACTAAAAAAGTGATATACAGAACATAATGAATACAAACTTATAAGTACATTAACTTATAAAATCAAACAACACAAATACAACAAATATACAGTGATGAATACAAAATCATCCAATATGAATTCATTAATAGAATATGAAATAACATCACTATATAAAGTATAAAAATATACTATATTATCCACTATTCTTGAGTAATACGTAGATTAATGATGGAAATCGCTAGAAAATAATTGATTAAGTTGAATATATCTAGTAATTCTCTTATATTCATTCATTGGAGAGTGATTTAGAGTTTATCAAACCCTAAACGTGATTTTAACTAGAAATAATAATTTTGATCGATTGAAACAAAAATAAAATCATAAAACAAATCTTAAAAAGGGATAAAGATGCATACCTTAATAAAAGAGATTGTGTGAATATCTTTATAAAATATATTGTACAATTTTTGGAGAAAAAAAAAAGGAAGAGAGAGAGAGGCAGGCTGGAAGATGAATATAGGATAGAGAGAAAACATTTCTTTTTATAAAAAAATATATATGAGAGAGAGAGAGTTAATTGGAAAATGTGTATTTAAGGTGAGATAAAATAGGAAGTAAATTAGGATACACAATCTTTTCTAGAATAATTACATTTTGACATTTTCACTAATATTTATAAAGTATGAAGGTTTTGACTAATTAAGTTAGATTTTTTTGACTAATTTGCTATTTTTTCCTATTTTTACTGTAGAACCTACACAAAATCCATTCATCCAACTTGGAATTTCTGGTGTAGAAATATTTGGAATTGGATATTTAGAAATCATATATTCATGCATAATTCAATCAACTTTTTTCCTTTTGGAGGCTTTCCAATGTGATAAACTAAAGCTCATATTTATTCAATTTTACTATGTTTATTATCTACACTTATGTCTGGTCCAGTATCTTTCCAATACCCATTCCCAGTACATATGTGTGGTTTTTCTCCGTTTGGGTTCTTCCGATCTCTTGGAGTAAATACATAACACATTCTCTGTTGTCGTTGGCTTAAGCAAAGATTCGCATAATAGACAAATTATGCGTGCTTCGCACACAATTGAACTATTTTATTAAGCTTACATATGATCATTCAGTAATATTCATATTTTTGGTACGTACACTACATATCAAAGAATATTTTATCTTAAGGTATAGCGTTCCTCCGAAATTTTAAAGTACTACATATTTTAATTTTTATTTTTTATATAAAAGTTATGAGTCATAGAGAAATTTTAAGTATAAAAAATTCTTCATAGAAATAGTTGGTCGAAGTAATGAAGTTTTCTAAATTCCAAAAGTGAACAATATTAGACGTAAAAAAGAGACCAAAATCCTCAAACAACACTACTCCCAAGTAAAGTGGAACATCAGATCCATACAAGAATATATTTAACTAAACTCAACTGGAAGATAACTCCTTTCTTGTGAACCTCCATCAATCTGTTTTTATCGTAGTATGACGTATCGTTTATATTTTTAAAATGACCATAAAATTGTTAGTATGATAAATGTTTTTCCTCATTGTATTAAAATAGTCATTACTATTGCTTATGCCCCAACTTATTTTGAATTGAACCATAGTTATTGTTATGGTTATAATGTTAAGATCGGGGGGGGGGGGAAACCCTAGACATAACCGGCGTCTTCGTCCTCGAAGAGGCCTTAGACAAGCCCTTAGTATACATCATTGCATTTCATAGGTAAATAAAATACGAAAGAATTAAAACTCTACATATGAAGTTCACACAAACTTCTCATATATCGAAAATAGTCTACAATCATCTCACACAAACCATCTAAAATAAGAGTACAAGAGTTGGGACATAGCCTTTACAACATTACAATATGTCTCATAAGAGAATACAACATAGTCTTTACAAGATAGAAAATAGAAAAACGTCCTTAGACTAATCAAATAACATGAACTAGAATGATAGGCTTCGTCCTCGGTCTTGAGGACTCACCAACTAGGGAATCTATCCAAACTTCTTGAAAATTGACCTTGAAACCCTTCAATGGCACGAACCTACATTATTGTAGAAATAGAAGTGAATATGGATTAGTGCAAACCACATGTACCAAGTATGAAAACATATGCAAGTAAACCATTTAGAAATATGCACAAAGGAACATTTTTTTTATAAGCATGCTAAGTTACTTTAAAAGTATTCATGCACATTCCAAGAATATATCCAAGCCCATAACATAGCAACAATAAGACATTTTCATATTACATGTTCAAGAGCAACATCATAATATAGTCATAAGCAACATTTCATCAAATACATTACAAGACCTTACCCATAATATCAATTTAAGTCAACTAGTGCAATGTCTATGTGAAGCCCCATAACCCCACATAAACTAAGTATACTAACAAAGAGACCATAAGCATTTCCTTTACATCATATAACATCATAATAAGTTTATTCAACCTCATACATAAAATTCTAGACCAACAACATATGTATATCAGATGAAACCAAATTCATATGAGACCAACATCATAGAGACTCAACATTATGCATTTCATTCATAACATATGTATATAAAGAACCACCCTAGGAATTATTCCCTCAGGGTACATATGTGCACTGTATATGTAAGGTCCCATTTCCTTACCTACACTAGGATACCTCTAAAAGTCGTCGTAGTTATTATGCATCTTCTTACTTTCATTCATTCACTTTACTTTCAAGAAACTTTTCCATAACGACATGAGACCATGTGAGACAAATATGGAATCCTTTGTCAACCCCTCACACCGAAAGGAGGGCATCCTACTTGCCAAGGTAGGACCTGTACATCATAATATAGCGTATACGTGGATCCACTAGCTATTTTTCCTATGGGAGAACATAGTTAAGGAACTAGGAGATTGTTAATAGAAACTCTCTTTATGCTAATTCTAATTTTAGTTTCCACCTCATGAGACCTTTGGTGAACCTACCTTCCTCATTGGAAGGGACACCTCTCATTGTCTAGTTCGCTCGGTGCTAAGCTAAATTCCTTTTTGAAGTGAATTTAAGTCATCCTTAACATTAGTTTATAACATAGGTCTTAGGAGACTAACCCTTTGTATAATAATGATCATAGCTTATAAGTTCTAGGATGAGAAATTCTTTTCATCACAACACAACATTAAGTGAGAATCATCACATCATAATCATAGTAATAAGATGAACAAGAGAATCACTTTAATCTCTCATAATCATACACCTATCATCATCTCACATCCATCATATTAATAGCCTAATCATACATTCTTAACTTCATCATATATACTTGAATGAACAACATTATCAAGAATAGGCCAACATTAATACAATAGAGAATCCATGCTTGAAAGTCTTACCAACGACTTCCAAGAATCCCATCAAAGGTATCACCCTCAACTCCATGATATTCACCCAACAATTCAATCATTATTATCATATAATGATAAATTATGAAAGAACACCTTTAATTTCATGTCCTTTAATTATAATCAATCCAATTCACAAGTTAGGGTTAGGAGAAGAAGGGGATTCATGGGTCTTTATAGAGATTTATGTCGAAGCTTTAAGGGATACATCAATCCACACATAAACATACATAAATCATCACTAATAATTGAATTAAGACTACACAATTCAATTTAGAAAGTAGACCCACGAAATTGGATGAAAACTAGATTTTTCAAGAACATTAAAAATCAAACTTTGAAGAACCTTTTGGTGAAAGGAGTCCCAAGAGTGAATAGTTTCTATGCCTTGAGAATCCTTGAAGAATGGTGAAGGAAAGTCTTTATCTTGAATCCTTATAGAAGCTTGACCTTGTTCTTCAATGGGGTCTTTGGAGTAGAAAGAGAAACTAGAGTGAAGTGGGAGCTATTTGGGTTTTGGGATTTATGAGGTGTTAGGTTAGTTTAATGACTTAGGGTACTTAAATAGTCCTAGACTAACTAATTATAACCTTCCATAATTATTAATTAATTAATTAGTTAGTTAGTTAATTACCTAACCACCCTCCCCTTAAGCCGTGTTGAGGCAGTGTGACAGGGGTCCATCGACGAGACCCCATCAAAATGCTCTGTCGTCCCATCCACGGACCGTACTGGTCAAATGTGGTTTGTGACAGAGGCTGATTTTTGAAGCTCAAGGGAGAAGTGTCCAAGTATGTACTGACAAGCACCATCGATGGAGCGTCATCCCATCGATGACTCGTTATCCCGTCGATGGTTGCACATTGTCCTTTAACAACTTTTAGGGTCAAATGTTTGGGTCCTTCTCCAGGGCCCTTAGAGTGGTCCTTGGGGAGTCGTACCCAGACGTTTCGACCCTAAACAGCTACAAAGGTGTACCCTAGGACTTTTTACAAAGTTTGATCCTTAAACGACTCTTCAAACCCATACAAAACCTAAAGGCACACTAAGTCACTTTCACCAGTCTCCGGATGTCGTGGTCGTTTCTTGAAGTTTAGGCTTTAACACTTCCTAATCTAGTTAATTATATTTGTATAGGATTGGAAACATTATTTTAAAGATTTAGACACTAGGTGAGACTCTAGCCTAGGTCTTTGGATTTCTGAGGTATAACATATAGTATGCATTTACATTAACACACTTATCAACCAAGAAGTAGGTGGCATCGGAATGGAACTGTTCACACTTGGATATTCTAAACTAATATATTGACACTTAACATATTGAAATCTCACAACATAATATTACTTTACTTGAACTCACACATATCCACCAACAGTAATAAAGACAACCTTGCATTCCTAGCAATAAGGAAGAAAAAGACATGTTGCTTAACATATTTTTCAAAAAGATTGTCTACTGGGTTGTATCCAAATTTAAAGTTCACAAATTTAATTGAAATAATCCAAAAGAAAGATTTGTTAACAAAAAACTTTACCAAAATAAAGAGTTATCACTACACGAGTAAATATGATTTTTAGCGACAATTAAGCTATACGTATTTTTGGCAATTGATATTCTTTATAAATGTATCTAAAGTTTATAACAACATTGGATCTAGTGATAATTAATTAATGTCGGTAAAAGCTCTAAAAGTCTTAGTTAATGTGCATATTTATTGTTGATAAATAATTTATTTTTGTTATAGTGTAATTTGAGAATTTGTTAGTTTCAAATAAACTTGATTTCTTAATATGCCCAAAAAGAAGAGGCGGAAAAATATGACAAATTATTTAACTTGCGAAAAAAGCAGTGGATAATTTCCATCTATACTAATTTTCTAGAAGAGTGCAATAACATATGAATTATTTGTACCTAAGAAAAAACAATCAAAATAATGTACTAATCAGGAAAGAAAGAGAAAAATTTGTTTGGTTCTTTTAACAAACTTCATCATTCGTTTCGTAATTGTTATCACATAATTGTTGTTTTGTGCTTTGAAATATAGCAGAACACACAAGAAATTTGCCCAAAAATTACAAAATCTATAGAAAGCGACAAGACAAGATAATATTCAATTTCCTCATTAAAATTTTTAACAGAGTTAAAAAAAAATACCAAAACAGCAAATAGGAATGCAATAGATGCATAAATCACTATGACTTACAGTTTATGATTAAGTTTCATGAAATATAAGGAATGTAACACACTTCATATGAAATTTAATTAGTGTATTTGAATTCGACTCCTGTATAGAATAAAAACCTACAAATAATAGTGGCAGAAATAGAAGTTTTGTTTACTAAAGAACCAAATGTAATAAATTTAACCATTTCAATAGAGTTATTAGTTGTGAAATGAAAGAGAAGATCAATTTTCAGTCATCTGTAGTGAAACTTTAACAAAGTAAAAAAAAAGTCAACAAAATAGTAAAAAGAATTGTCATAATTACATGAATCGCTATGACTTATAGTACAGGTTAAGCACCATGATATCGTAGGATGAGAACTTTGAGGAATGAAAAAGTCTTCATAAGAAGGTCAATTTATGTATTTGAATTCGACTATCCAACAGTGGGAAAAAACCTACAAATAATAGTATTGGAAATTTCTTTATTTATAGACAACAAATGATAGTGTGAATAAGTGTTTATTGTGCATTATCGGAAAGGTCACAACTCATTGAAAAAGTTACAACCCTTCGTAAAGGTCACTACCTTTCATAAAAGTCATAATTTTTCATAAAAGTCGCAACACTTCATAAAAGTCACGACTTTTTAGAAAGTTACAACTGTAAAAAAGTTGCAACTCTTCATAATAGTCACAACTTTTCATAAAAGTGACAACTTCTCATAAATGTCACAACTTTTCATCAAAAGGGAAGGAATTCTTAAAAAAGTCACATTTTTTCATGAAAATGGAAGGCTAGTTGTGGAAATAAGATAAATTAAAAGGGAATCCTGGTTTGTGGTGGCGCCACGTAAATGGATCTAGGGTTCTTTTTTTAAAATGGATATCTTATTTACTCAAACCTCTGAAGATGATCAATGAAAAAATTTATTAGTTAAATCTAGTTATGTATATATTTATTTCAATTTGATGAGGTTCAATCATATAATTAGTCTTATCTCACTAATATCACCTTTTAGATAATATTTGTTTTGTATTTTTGTCATCTAACCAAATGTGCTTTAATTTGCATGTGTATTCTACATTAAATAGGTTGGATGTCATATGAACATGTGAAGAGAACAACTACATTTTATATATTCACATATTTTCACACTTGTAGTTATATTTTTTAAGAAAAGGAACTTTGAACATTTTAAAATAATATATTTTGAAGTTAGAAGATCTCGTTAACTTGATAATACATTTGAGACATATATAATAGTTTAATTTAAATACAAATACCTACCCAAATTTAAATATATATTTTCCTTAATGAAAATATTTATCTCATAAAATGTATTAAATAGATAATAAAAATTAAACTAATACAAACTTTAACTGGTGTTATTACAAGTTATATGAACTTTTCTTCGTCTAAAATAAGGAAATATTAAGAAATAGTAAATAAGTAAAACAAAAGGGCAATGTTTATATAATGATAACTTTATTGAAGAAAACTTTTTGAGAATCTAAATACATAAGTAATATTGATAAATAAAGTCATTATTTTGTCTTAAGTATCAACAACAAATTATGACAAATCTCTAAATTTCGAAAAATGATATTCTGAAGTATATATCTATGTCACAAGAGAAATTGTTAACAAATACAAATGAATTTAGACTACATCATGTTAACTTCATATAATGGAACATTTTATATTAATGTATATATTAAGTAAAAAATAATTATCATACTATCAAAATTATATTATTTCTCTTAAGTACTCGAGGTTATGGAATATACCCTCTTAGGATAGAACGACTTACTTCATTAGAATAGTGGTACCTCATATTCCGCTAAACAACGAATTCACTCAATGACAGTTTATCATAGAAAAAATAATTTAAATGCAAGAAGAAGAAGAGTAGAAGATTAGAAAGAGTCGTGGTTGAAAAATGAGAGAAATTCCCTCTATTTATAATCAACATAGGGTAGTATGATCAAATATTTTTTTTGTATCTTATATGAAAAATCATGACATTTCCGAGAAGTAACTACATTTTGGAAAAGTCACAACTTGTTGAAAAGTTCACAACTCTTTGGAAAATTCACAACTTATTGAAAAAGTCACAACTCTTTTGAAAAGTCACGACTCATCGAAAAATCACAACCCTTTGAAAAATGTCACAACTTATCAGAAAAGTCACAACTCATCGAAAGAGCCACAACCTAAGTTAGGAATATTATTGTAATTTAACATTCAAGTTAGGAGTTCATGCTTTTAATGTAATATATATATAT
>NC_028648.1:16927659-16954133 GCF_001406875.1 Solanum pennellii | reverse complement strand
TATATATATATATATATATATCAGCCTTAATGGATGAGGGGTATGAGCTGTAACTATATACGTTAAATTAGCTAGATAGTAAAAAAAACTAACTTAATTAGTAAAAACCTCCATACTTTATTAATATTAATAAAAGTATCAAGATGTCATTATTTTAAAAAAGATTGTGTATCCTAATTTACTTTCTGTTTAGCTCAACTTAATTACACGTTTTCATTTAATTCTTTTTCATATGTTAAAAAAGGGAATACTATTCTCTCTCATATTTTCATCTTTCAATTCTTCTCCATTCAAAGTCCACCTCTCTCTCTTCCTTCTTTTTTGTTTTTTTTTCTTTTTTCTTTTAGAAATTGGAAAATATATTTTATAAAGTTGCTCACACAATCCCTTTGATTAAGGTATGAATATTTATCTGTATTTTAAGATTTATTTTATGATTTTATTTTTATTTAAATAGTTCAAAATTATTGTCTGTAGTTGAAATCACATTTTGTGTTTGATAAACTCTATATCACTCTCCAATGACAGAATCTAAGAGAATTACTAGCGGTATCCAACTTAATCAATAATTTTCTTGCAATTTTTCATCATTTAATCTACGTATTACTCAAGAAATAGCGGATAATGTAGGATTCACTGCTAAAATGATGGAAGGACGATTGAGATATTTACATGACCCAATCAATGTGCAAAACCTTTTTCAAATTCAGAATAGAGATCTAAAATTTTCGTCTTCTAGTGGGGAACTTGAAGAGGATGACGAAGAACAAGTGGTTGACAAAGAAGTATTTAATTATTTCGCATGTTCAATAATTTATGTGTTCACTTGAAGTTGTTAAAATCACAAAAATCATGATTTTTCATAATTTTATGTTAGATTGTAGTTTGATCTAATTTCTTTATATTAAAAAACTATCAAGTATGTGTATTGAGATTGAATAGATTTGCAATTGTATATGGATATTGTGTGTTTGTTTGCATGTTTATTCTATTCCCAACTTCAATTTACTTTTGTGATTGTGGATATTTTGTTAGTTTTGATAAAATATCACATATCTGGACTCATCCTTTTCTAGGTACTAGTATTCAACACGTGTGTTGCATGTGATTACCGATTCATAAAATATATGTTATAGTAAATAATATTTAAGCAAAGATTTGAATAATAAGGTTTGTACAAATATTATTGCAGATTATTTTGTGAATGTTCAATGTGGATCGTCATACATATCTCTTATTCACGCAAACCTATGAAGATGGACAATGTAAAATATGTTAGTAAATTGCAATAATGTATATATTTATTTCAATTGGATGAGGTTCAATATTTCAATTTGATTAGGTTCTATCACGTAATTAGTTGTATCTCACTAGTATTACCTTATAGACGGTATTTATTGTGCATTTTTCATTAACCATATATACTTTGCACGTGTATTCCACGTTAAACTATTTGGATGTATGTTTTTCGAATTATTTTTTGCATATTAATTTTTATTTTATAAGTTAAAATATAACATCTCGCAACTAGAAACATTAGAAAAGAGTTTGAAATCCGAAAATAATTATTTTTGGAAAGAATAAGAAAATCTGAAAAATTTATCTAAGTTAGGAAAGTAAGTTTTGGTCATTTTCATATGATCATAACTCCTATCTCAGGATGAATTAAGAGTATTTTCAGAAATGGTTTAAAAGCCCTTTGAATAATTTTTCCAACACTGTCGAATTTGCGCGATTACAATATTATATGAGTGTGTTATGCCTTTCAGAATTTGGGCTATTAGATTAAGGAAAGTCCAATCTGGATTTGGGAAGGGCAAAGTTGTCTTTTTCTTACCTAATTTAATTAATTCATTTTAGAAATTAAATTGGGGTAAAAAAAGACTTCATTCAGTTTAGGAAAAAGAAAATTCATGCTAGGGCTCAGAGTAGAGAGAAAAGAAGAGAAAAGAGGAAAGAATCAAGAATTGCCAAGGACGCTCAAGCTTTGCGTGCGGATTTCATTGGGGTTGATCCCTAAAAAAGAATGTAAGTCTATGTCAACATTAGATTGGTTCACCCACGTTCCAGACATGTTTGATTCAGCGTGATTTCATCCCGTAAAGATTGGATTTGAATGTTAGTGAATGTGGTTCTTGAATTGCTTTTGTTCTTTAAGATAAATTGATATTTAGGAGCTCTTTGATGATCTAAGTGTTGTTCTTGAATTCATTGGCTTATATCCTTGTATATATGATGTGGGTACATGAAATCTAAGTGAATTTGAGAAAAGAAATCGAATTAGAATGATTTAGGGTCAAAATATGAGTTGAAAAATTCGTTAGGCGTCACCTGGCAGGGTCAGGCGCGACGCAGACCATTTGCACCAAAGGCCTGGGTCGGCGCACCTGCAATGCACCCAGCCTTAGACCAGTGGGGCTGGCGCGGCGCACACAGGAGACGCCTGAATTGACATTTTTCACAAGTTTTCTTACTTCAATCCGTGTAGGCCCTTCAATAGTTTTTTAACACTTACTATTGATTCTAACTCTATATGACTTCTAAACATATAGAAATCATCCAAAAACATGAATTACAATCTTTAATTCATAACTTCAAATTCAAGGATAGTTATGAACCAAGTATAGAAAGTTCTAGAGTTTTTTCAGAAAGTCTTTTACAAATGATTTAAACTTTGTTTTAAGACTTAAAGACCAAGTTTAGTAAAGAGAAAAGAAAATGAGAATAAGTTCATTTTAAGTTTCATAAGTCTTTCACAAACATTTTAACTTTGTTTTAAGACTTATGTTTGAGTCAGTTCATAGTAAAGTGAAGTCTTTTCTTCAAAGCAGTATATGGGGACTAAGTATCCCCAAATGAGTATAAAAAGTTTTCACATTTAAAAAGGATGGAAACTAAGATTTCCAAAGAGCCTTAGGGCTAGTTTACAGAGAAGAGTAATAACTTTCTAAATAAAGCAAGCAGAGAAACTGAGATTTCTAAAATAGCCTTTGAGCTAAGTTTTGAGCATAATCTCAAATCACAGAAGAGGCATGTTTTAAAAACATAAGATCTAGGATAATTTTGGGAGTAGTATTGAGCACCGAATTGGAAACGAGCACGAGCTCATACAACTCACATCTCTATAAAACCATGTCGCCACCATAGGTAGAAAAGGGTCATACTTTTTAGATGAACGCTTTTCACAGTAGACTAGTGGATCCATTAGGCAGTTCAGGTCTTATACCTTTGGATGGGTGTAGGATGCGCTGGCAGCGTGAGGTAGATCGTTGTATCATCACTATAGCTCTTATGTGATGATTTTCTATTAGAGAAACTCCTAAAAAAGTTATTGTATTTTATATACATAATTTATTTGTATTTTTACATACTTCTCATAGTTAATTTTATCTATGCATACCTACAAAGTTTACAACATATTTTTAAACAACTTTTCTTTATATTGCACTTGTTTTTAAATTCCTTTATATTGAAATAAGTCAGTTATCTTGAGTTGAGTTGTGCCAGGTAGTTCTTCTGTTTCTTTCAGACTCTTTCTAGCCTATGCTATTTAGCGTGCCAACTTGTATACTCATACATTTAGCATATTGATGCTAGTTGACCTGCATCGGATGATGATGCAGACATGATGCAAGTAACTAGGATCAACATCCGTGCACCGTTGATTGAGTGAGCAACTCAAAGTCAGTTGGTGAACCTCCTTACATTCTGAAGGACATCTTTTAATCATTTGTCTTGTTTAATTTTAGTTGTTAGGATGATTGGGGGTCCTACCCAACATCCCTATTTATTTTAGAGGCTTCATAGACATATAATAGTAGCTCTTTAGTCTTTTCTTTTCTCTTGTAAACGACTAAGACTTGAGATGTCATTTTGGCTAAGTGATTACTTGAGTTATTTTTCTTGTGTTTAAGTCTTCCCTTAGTAAGTAAGCCAGGACAAGGGTCCGCTTGAGGCCAACAATGGTCTTCGAGTGCTGACCACGCCTAGGTTGTAGACTCCAGACATGACAAACTTGGTATAAGAGCACAGATTTCAAGAGTCCCAGGGAATCTATGAAGCCGTATTTGCAAAAACCTAGTTATTGGTGTGAAGCGCACCACATCTCTAATTAGGAGGCTGTAACATTTAGGAATTTCTTCACTTTTTTCATATTTCTTTTGTGCATTAGAATTTATCTCTAAAATGTTTCTCTCTTACTCATGCTTGCCCGTGTTTTCAGATAATCATGCCTCCACGAAGAGCTGTAAAAGGTTGTCCATCTAGAATGAATGTAGAGGAATAGGGGGTACCCAATGCACCTGAAATGCAACCCAGGGAGAAGTTACTAATGTCAAATTCAGAGAGGCAATTAGGATTTTGAGTTATGTTGTGACTAATCAAGTTGTTCAGCAAATAGGAGTCGATAAGAAGGGGTTGACGCTTCGAGGATTCGTGAGTTCTTGACGATGAATCCCCTAAGTTTCACTAGTTCGAGCACTACTAAGGATAGAAAAAACTTCACAGAGGAACTGAAAAAGGTGTTCAAGGTGATGCATGTTGCTGACATTGAGAGAGTTGAACTAGCTGCTCATCAACTCAAAGGTATTTTCATAACTTGATATGATTAGTGAAAAGAGGGTAGTGATGAAGATGTGTCACCTGCGAGTTGGGATTATTTTGAGAAGGCCTTCTTGGGACGTTTCTTTCCTCGAGAAGTGAAAGAGGTCGAGGTACGTAAGTTTCTCACACTTAAGTAAGATTCTCTAAGTGTACATGAGCATGGGTTGAAATTCACCCAACTATCTCGTTATGTTCCGAAAATGGAAAGGACATGAGGAGTAGAATGAGTTTGATTTTTGATGGATGGGTCGTTCTTCAAGCAAAAAGGGCCAGACAAAAATGCTATTTTGGGATATGGACATTTCGAGGTTGATGATCTATGTGCAGAAGGTAGAGGAGGAAAAGCTAAGAGACAAAAGGAGTTCAAGAACAAAAAAGCTAAGACAGGGAATGAGTCCTACCAGCAGAAGAGTAATGCCAGCCGATCCTCCTTCCAACAGAAACAAAAGGGTACTGCTCCATCGTCTGCTAGTGCACCTACACCTAAGAACAAGGGTGAGTACTATGGTCAGAGTTCAAGAGTTAAACCTGCCTATTCACAGGGTAGTGTGGCGCAAGGAGGTAGCAAGCCTCCTGCCCGTGCCAAGTGTGGTAGAAACCACTTTGATGTTTCTCATGAGGGCTCCGCTGGTTGTTTCAAGTGTGGCCAGACCGGGTGTAACAACCCAAGAGTATCCCCTAGACGTCACACAATGTATTTGATCTCTCGGAGGTCTTGTACAAGCCTCTTAGCATTCATTCATCACATATATAGGAAAAGTAGTGCGTCATTAAAACTTTTTACAATAACAGTCAAACTCCTTTTATAAAACGTAAGAAACAAACTAAGTCTCTTCATAAGCCATCTTAGACACAAGTCAATATCATAAGTCATATCCCTTTCATCAATATGAAAAGAAATTTATAGTCTAATACAAGTCTTTTAGAAAAGGAAAACTAGAACTAAAGTCCATGCCCTTGTTCATATGAGGACATACCAATCTTGAGAAAAATCTACTTCCAAAACTTCAACTTCTAGAAAATTCTCACTTGCCACCTACACTTGTAGACATAGAGAAATATATGGAAATTATCACAATTAATGCACTAAGTATGGAGAACATACAAGAAAACCATGCAAAAGGGACATTTATTTAAAGATATTCTTTCATGCTATTTTGATATAAACCTTCATTATAAGAGTTTAAGAGACATGATAAAAGTCAACAATCACATATAGGACATATTCCATATTCAACAAGTAAGCATTTTCATCACTTTAGACCCTCTACCTAAGGTTGCTCTATGACTCACTTGAATAAGACATGAAGAGAGCGCCCATACACCCTCTTCAAGCACACCTAAGTGATCCTCAAAGCTACCCTAGGTAAGAACCTTTCTATTCAACATGCTTTTATTAAGTGAACATTATACATTAAAACCATTTAAGAAAAAAGTAAACAATTAGGGTACTGCACATAATGGTCTTGGATGACCTAGGGAACTCATTATAGAATCTTCAAGGCCTACCGTGCCATGTGTACATAACTTCCCTATTCAACTACCTACGCATTGTAGAACCTATCCAACACTATAGTGCACATCCATGATGATAATAAGCATGAACCGACATAGGCCACACTATCTAGGTATGGAATTCAGTGTCATCGGACCCGCACTGTGGAAGGTGTTCTACATTCCAAAGGTAGAACTAAGGACACATCCCATGTAGGCAAATGGTTTAAGGGATTCCAAAAGGCTTCTTTGTACACTAGTCTCATATTTGAGTAGAGCTACAACCTTAAGCATATCCACTATTCTTTGCCTTGCTTTTCATAAAGTAAGTTCATTCACGTAAGAGTATTTGAGAAGGTATCATCCCTAAGCCCTACCAACTTAAGATAACACAACCAAGAAGGGATCCACTAGGGTCTACCGATGAAGGTTCATTAGGATAGCTCATTGACTCCTCTTAAAAGGGTGCCATAGGCCTACCGATCCAAGACTCATCATAAACCTTATTTTCGTATTCAAGGTTTCACATTCACTTAGGGTTCTAGACTCATCAAGAAGGGGCACCATGCTTAGGTCTATCGATTCAAGACATACTGTAGAATACCTCACTAATTATTCAAGGAAAGGCACCAACTTTAGGTCTACCGATCCTAGAATTTCATTCATGCACTCATTCAATACAACTCAAGTACCAAGTAGGGACACATAAGTCTACCAACACACGACACAACATCATTTTATAAAGACTCTGTTTAATCCTTGATCATCATATATCAACAACTATTGAGGAAGTACATTCAATCATATCATAATAGCATCCATACAAGATCATATAGACATCACATGAGCACCTTCACTTTATATATTCATTCATACAATATCATGATAATACCAGAATTCATACAATAATACCGACAAGGCCATGTTCATAACATTTATAACAATTAAACACTGCCACCATAAGTGGACAATACCAATCAATAACAATTCAATATCAATCCTATTTTAAAGAAAGGAATTAGTTCAAATCACCACCTTCCAATAGCCACAATCACCATTCCCTAGCCTTTCCAACAAATTCACACAACAAGAGATTTTACCAATGACAATGTATATAAGACTAGGCCAATAATTCATCCATATAAATGATCCGACAAAACCCAATTTTGATATAAGTACTACAAGGTAAACTATGAACAATTTCAACAATGATCAACATATAATTCAATAGACCATAACAATGTAAACACGAATTCAACCAAATTAGATCATAAACAATCCACCTACTTTAGACATAAAATTAGGAATTCAAGAAATACATGGGTTCATGGAGTTTTTGATCATAAAACCATCAATTAACATTGATTACTTCATAAAACATCAATTTAAACCTTTTTATGTAAGAACCCATGCTTAGAATTCAAAATAGAATTTCAAGGTTTTTGGTGATCTTTGAAAAACCTTTGGAATTGGATCCTTGAATGAAAGAAGAATCATGGATGATATCACCATACCTTACTAGTAAAAATCCCATGAAATTGATGGAGAAATCAGTGAAATTCTTCAATTCTAGCTTCAACTTGACTTCAAGCTCCAATGGAGTCTTGAGAGAATTTTATTTGGGAGAGGTGATTTGATTTTTAAAAATGAGGTCTAATTCTAGGTATAGGTGTTTAAACTAATTTAAAATACTTTAAAACACCTAAATAACCGTTTACTAGGCTGGCCGTAACTCTGCAGAATGTTTTAGGTGCCAAACGACGACTCCTATTGACGGGGTGTCATTTTGATGACGAACCATCTTGCATGTCATTGTATGGATTAGAGAATCCCAAAAATGGGGGCTAATATCCCACAAATAAATGTGGAGCCACTCCCCCTTTGACGGGGATTCTATGGGTCTACCGGGCGTCATTTGCCTCCGTCAGTGAGGCTATTCTTGGCAGCTTCTTGGCAAACTTTGGGTCCTTCTGAAGGACCCTTAGGGTGGTCCTTGGGGATTCGTACCCGGATGTTTCGATCCTAAACATGACCATCGAGATTCTAGGGTCCCCTCCTATCATTTTATACCCCAAACAACACATAAAACATGTAAAGGCACACTAGTACACACAAGACTAGTTTTCGAACGTCTTGGTCGTTCTTTGACGTTTGACTTCTAAACTCTTTAAACTAAATTCTAAAGCTTAACACCTTATTAACTCATAAAACATATGATAGGCTCGAGTTTATCGTGATTGTCTCGTTTAAAATCTGAAAATACTTTTTTTTGGAAAGAATAAGAAAATCTAGAAAATTTGTCTAAGTTAGGAAAATGAGTATTGGTCATTTTAAAATGACCATAACTCCTAGCTCAGGATGATTTAGGAGTAGTTCCAGATTTAATTGGAAAGTGCTTAAAATAATCTTTCCAATGCCGCGGAGTTTGCACGTTTTCCATATCGTATGAGTGAGTTATATCTTTTGAAAGTTGGGTTATTGGATCAAGCAAAGTCCAATCCGGATTTGGTATGGACAAAGTTGTCTTTTCTTTACCTAATTTAATAAATTTGTTTTACGAACTAAATTGGGGTAAAAACAAGACTTTATTTAGTTTACTATAAAGAGAATTCACGGTAGGGCTTGGAGAAGAGACAAAAGAAGAGAAAAAAAGGAGAGAAATCAAGAATTGCCAAGGACACTCAAGCTTTGCATGCAGATTTCGTCAGGGATGATCCTTAAAAAGGTGTATGTGTATATCTCAACATTGTGTTCGTTCACCCATGTGCCAAGCACGTCTGATTCAACATTATTTCACCCAAAAATTATTGGATCTGAATGTTCTTGAATGTGGTTCTTGAATTGCTTTTGTTCTTGAACATGAGTTGAAATTTAGGAGTTCTTTGATGATCTAAGTGTTGTTCTTGAATTAATTGTGGTAGATCCTTATATATATGATGTGGGTATATGAAATCTAAGTTCATTTGATAAAATAAATCAAATTAGAACAATTTTGGGTCAGAAAATGAGTTGAAAGATTCGTCAGGCGTCACCTGGGCAGGGTCAGGCGCGGTGCGCCCCATAAGCCCAGAAGGCCAGGGGTGTGTGCCTATAGTGTGCCCAAATGGAGCCTCATACCAATGGGGTTGGCGTGGCGAGCCCAGGACGCGCCCTCGGCATTTTCCACCAGTTTTCGCACTTTAGTCTGTTTAGGCCCTTTTATAGTGTTCTAACACTTCCTAATGATCCTAACTACTCTAAATGACTTATAAACATATAGAAATCATCAAGAAACATGAATCACAACCTTGAATCCATAACTTCAAATTCAAAGGATAGTTAAGAACCAAGTCTAGAAAGTTCTTAAAGTATTTTCAAGAAGTCTTTTACAAATGATTTAAACTTTTTTTTAAGACTTAAAGATCAAGTTGAATAAAGAGAAATAAAAATGAGATGATGTTCATTTTAATTTTTATAAGTCGTTCACAAACATTTTAACTTCGTTTTAAGACTTAAGTTTGAGTTCAGTCAGAGTAAAGTGAAATCTTTTCTTCAAAGCGGTATATGAGGACTAAGTATTTCCAAAGGAGTATAAAATGTTTTCACATTTTAAAAGGATAGAAACTAAGATTAGCCTTTAGCCTAGTTTTCAAAAAAGAGTAATAGCTTTCTAATTGAAGTAAGCAGGAAAACTGAGATTTCCAAGATAACCTTTGAGCTAAGTTTTAGTACTAATCTCAAATTAGAGAAGAAGAATGTTTTTAAAAAAATAAGAGCCAATATAGTTTTGGGAGTAGTATTGAGCACCGAACTTGAAACGAGCATGAGTTCAGATAATTCACATTTGCATAAAACCATGTAGTCACCATGGTTAGAATATGGTCATACTTTTTGGATGGACCCCTTTTCACAGTAGACTAGTGGATGCATTAGGCAGTTCAGGTCTTATACCTTGGCTGGGTATAGGATGCGCTGACATCGTGAGGTAGATCGTTGTATCATCACTATAGATTTTATTTGATTGTTGTCGGTTAAAGAAACTCCACAGACACAGTTCATTTGTATTTTTACATACATCTTAGAGTTAATTGTACCTATGCATACCTAAAGAGTTTAAAACATGTTTTTAAATAACTTTTCTTTATACTGCACTTGTTTTTAAATTTCTTTATATTTAAATAAGTCAAGTATCTAGAGTTGATTTGAGCTAGGTAAGTTCATTAGTTTCTTTCAGACTCTTTCTGGTCTATGTTATTTAGCATTTCAACTTGCATACTCGTACATTCAATGTACAAATGCCAGTTGTCTTGCATTGTATTATGATTCAGACGAGCATGAGTTCAGATAATTTACATGTGTACCTTGACACATTACTCGCTTTCCTATAACTTCCTTAGTTTCATTTCGTTTGATTTAGTGTTGTCTCTTCCTCTCTCGTTTGTATGATTGAATAACTCTCGAATTTTGTGAACATACCTTCTCGTCAAGTTATTTCGAGTGGATCTAGTGTTCTAGTACTATTTTTGTTTTTGGAGATTTTAACTAGATGAGGGTCAAGTTTTCCTTGGAATGTTGAGTTTTGTTTTCTTAACAATTTTTGCCTATTTCTGGTTCTTACCTCTTTGAGTCTCTCCCTACTTCTCTAGTTTTATTATTATCTCTCTAAATTCTCTATATCAATTTCGTTTTTTAGTTCATAGGCCTGTTGATATTCGAGTGATGAGTTGTGAAGTATATCAAGTCCTTTTATTCCATTGTTGTCTCATCTTTTATATGATTTTTGAGTTTCTTTTATTGTGTGTATGTAAGTATGAAACTTGGGAATCAACTGAAGCTAGAATATGTTTGTAGCTTCTATCTCATATGTACTTTGAAATGTATGGACTATACTTTAGCTTTCTTTGTTTGTGGGGCATATGGGTATAGTCTTGAAGTTTAGTAGTATTTGTAAGTATGCACTAAAACATTATACTTGTTCCTTGTGCTCACTGTAACTAGTAAAATGTAATTAAAGTCATTTGGGTTATTTGATTAGTCCATACTTTGATAAATGATTGTCCGGTTGAGTTTTGTAATCTAAATACAGTTCATTTTTTTCTAGAGTAAAATGTGTTAGAATATTCTTGTCCTATGCTAATATGATTTTTTTTCTTTTATATGTGTCACTTGCAATGTGTTCATGTGAACTCTTCCTATCATTAACATTTTGATCCGGGAAGAAACCCGATTTGTGTTCTCCTTTATCGTATAGTCCTTCATCATTGACTTTCGAGTTTTGGAAGATGATGTATATGAACAAAGTTGATATATGAGCCTATGCACATTGTATACATTTACCTATAGTTGATACTATCAGAGAAAGGGGCTAAAAGCCCAATATCTCCAAGTGCAGCAGTCCAAATGTGGGTCAAAGCCCAAAATTTTGGTTTGACATGATTAGATTCAAGAGAAGAAGGTTGAAACCCATTTTAAGAAGGCCAACTTTAGACTTAAAGACAAGAAAATAAATTTGGGCCCATCACACTTGGAAATTTGGGCAAAATGGCCCAAGTTCAATATTTTTTCCTTTATATTGTTTATTTATTTGTTCCATGAACAAACATTTTATTTGGCTTTGGTTTAACTTAATTAATTCCCAAAAATTATAGTTATTTCTTATTTTATGTCTAAATTAAAATATGTATATTTTTATTGTTATTTAGTTTTACTTCATTAAGTTTTCTTGCAAATATATAAGTTATTTTTCCTAGAAAAAATAAATTCTTAGGATTATTTCCTTTCAAAAAGTAAAAAATGGATTTTATTACTTGATTAATTTCTTTTCAAAATTAGTCAAAGTCATTTTACTCAAATCGCCGATCAACTGCAAGTTAGCGGACATTTTGAGGGCCTAACACCTTCCTTGAAATGTACATTATTGATCTTTGAACCCTTTTATTTTCAAATTTCTTTTTATCTGTTTAAATTCTTTTGAAAACGTGTTTTTCTTGATTTTTACTAAAAAAATAAGTTGCGAATTTCTTATTTTGGAAATTCAGTTTCTCTTAAATTATAAGGTTAATCGATTTTTTGAAAACTTAGTCATTTTTTTTTTAGTTTTAGTTTTTTCGAGTAAGAGAGAGATGACGACTCTGCTGGAAACTAATTAAGTTCTAACCATGAGATTTGACTTTGTGACTTAGTGTTGTTAATTGGTAAAATGATTATTGGTGCTTAATATATTTAAATTTATATCTGACATTGCATTCATGACATCTTCCAATATGTATGTATAGTATATTAAAGGATGGTTTGAGAAACTGCAACAAATTTTTTTTGTACTTAACCCTTTTTCGAAATGATCAACAATTCATTGATTTGTCATGCATCCAATGGTTGTCGTGAATTTCAGCCTAAGTTGTCCACTTGGGTTCCCAGTCTTTCGAAAGCCACTCTTAGTCAACTATGGTAGAGCTAAACCAAATTCCGAATTTTGAGCATTTTGAACTAAGTTGACCCAACACCTAAGGCGTGTTGGGCCCATTAGAGTGACCACCTTGAGTCCAAATAGGCCAACAACCTAAACAGACGTTCATACTTATGTGTTTAAATTTGAAGGATGTATACGTTATTTGAAAAATCATTTTCTCATGAGGTAAGGATTAGATTATAGTTTATTTAGGTTGAAGAAAAAGTTTCACAAGCTACTAGTCCATCCAAGGACGTTGGCACCCGGAGATGACAAAAAATCAAGAAAGAAGTATCTTTCGTAGAGTAGTTTAGGGTTGTACCCCTGCGTGAGACTAATTATTTTTGTCCCGCTTTCCCTATTATGTATGTCCATTTATCTTTATTCATAAAATTTGTATAAATTTGGATTTTGGGGCAATGAAATATTTCAAATGACTTATAAATCTCTCAAATCGCTAGACCTACCCTGGATACAAAAGGTCACAATTTTGCTTATGACGCGCAATAAATTTTTATATGTTATAACTATTTGTATGATTATGTTGCTTTATTTGAAGATGTTCTAGCCCTATCATTCTCGAAAAAATATTATTTTCTAGAACCCTTTAAGCACAAATATCGAGTCACTAGCAAAAGTGCGTCCAATGCTCTTCGAGTCTTTAGTTTCCAAACAAAATTTTGGAACTTTAATTTTTCAAATTTTACTCTCTCATTTCAGGAAAAGGTCAATTCGCCATTTTGACACCAAAAGAAATTCAAGTGGGTTGAACTACATAAGATCTGAATTCTCTTTTATGTGATACGTAGGCAACCTTTCAAGACTCGGTCCCCATATTTGAGAAATTCCATCTTTTTCAACTCTTACACAAAAATTGGAGTTGCATCTCCATCAAAAATCAGAAATACGACAATGAAATATCCAATCCACTTTGTATCGACTCAAGTCGACGTTTCTGATTCACAAAGCTCAAAATCAAATAGACAAATTCCTATTTGTTTAGTCATTTCTCTAAATATGTGGGCTAGTTTATCTTCAAGTGGAGCAACTTTTATATGTTTATGGTCGGTCATATGTGTGATATTTTATATTATTTATTGTCTACATAGACTAACACAATTATCTGTTGAGTTATTTTTTTTGTCAGGTACTAGAGCTAATCTGTGTTGATAAGACTAATTGGTCATCATTATTTCAGAAGATCTAAGCCCCCCCCCAAAGATTCCTTCCCCGATCAAAGTTTGCAAAAATAAAAGGAAGTAATGGGTGAAAACAATGACGAGATTGGCCTAAATTATGTTTTCGTGGCTCAACCGGCCACCACAAATCAAAATGAATTAATTATGTAGTTGATGCAACAGATTGCCGAAATGAGGGTCGAAATGAAAAGAATCCAAGATTTGTCTAATCAAATTTTCTCTTACAACCCACCAGGAGAAGGAAGACCTCCACTCCAGTTTCCTCCTCCAAGCGTGTAACACTTCAAAAAATCCAAGACGATTCTTAAAGCCTAACATAGGTGAAATGAGATCTAACCACTGTTTTAAGACCTATTTTAATGAATATAGGTCATTTAGGAAGTTTAAGAGTCAAAACGTCCAAGAACGTCCATGATGTTCGAAAACTAGTTCTAAGAGGTACTAGCGTGCCTAAGCCTATTTGACGAGCTTTTAGAAGTCGAAAATCAATGAAAGTTGGTGGAAGGGTAGTTAATAGGTGTTTAAGATGATTTTTTGTCAAAACGTCCGGGTACGAATCCCCAAGGACCAACCAAGGGCCCTTGAAGAAGACCCTAGCACGTAGGAGGCAACACTGCCTAGGCGTTCTGCACCACTGAAACACAAACGACGGATCGTGTGTTGATCGACGGGGCGTCAATGCCAACCATCAACCAACACTTAGACATTTTTTGAAGGCCCTCATATCAGAGTCTCTGATCGAGATGATGGTTGTGCAGCACGGAAGGCATAATGCCCATTTTTTGAAGGCCCTCATATGCATAGTCTCTGATTGAGATGATGGTTGTGCAGCACGGAAGGCACAGTGCCCGTCGACTCACAGACGGACCGTCGATCGGGGTTTCGTCTATGAGGGTCAAATTCCCTGCACATTGTAACTTTGTTTCATTTAATTAGTTAGGAGTTGGGTGATTAATTAGGGGTATAAGGGAGTCTAATTAAGTAAATTAAAACCCCATATAAATACCCAAACCCTCAATATATTAAACACAACTCACAAAACAAATCCTCTTCCTTCTCTCTTCTTTCTCTCTCTATTGGAAGACACCATTGAAGACTAGCTAGGGGAGGAATATGGGGTATGTAAAGGGACGAATTCACCATCAAATCTTCATCAAACGTTGATGTATATGATCTAATTCACCTTTGATACCTTTTTCCTTAAAGGGTTCCTTTAAAATATTTTCAAAAGTTGGGTTTTCATGTAGGTTCTTCTCAATCTTGAAAATTAGGTTATGAATTGTCTTGTTTATGTTTTATATTGGATAATATGAATAGATTACATGTTTTCTAACTTAATTGTGGTATATCTTGACGATTTGGTATAGTTTGTAGATGATAATCCTTAACCCTTAACTCTAGGTTGGATATTGACATGAATTACGTTGAAATTGGTTCAATTGCTATTAATTGATGTTATTATATTCATAATGAATAAACTTTAGTGAATTTCAGTCTTTAATGATAGTTCTTGAGATGATGATCTAGGTTAGAAAGTGAATTAACCTAAGTGTCTTGTCCTAAGCTATGATCTAGTATTAAATTGTGATGTGCTGATTCCCCTAGCCTTGTTATCATGTTGATTATTGGATTATGATGTTGTATACCCTAAATTGGATTGAATTGAGGGTTTATGATAAGGCCTTGATGATGAACTATGAAGGAGACTTGGTAAGTCTTACGATCTCTATCCTTTACTTCCAATTATGGTTAATTATGATTAAGTCATGAAGTTATATTGGAGTAAGTCTTGTATTAGGATTGATAGGGTGGTATGATGTTGGATTGAAATATCTTGAATATGTTGTGAGGCTGATTAAGGTGTATATGTTATAAGGATGTTGATGATTATCAATGTGCCTTATTATGATATGAAATGCTAATGAGCTAACCTCACTTATATGGATTGTAATGAAAGGACTTATACTCATGCAATTCTTATTGAGCTATTGATGATGATGATTATACAAGGGGTAGACCCTATGACCTAAACTAAGCTATGATTGATAATTAAAGTCTTAAAGACATTTCAATAAAGGGACTTAGCTTAGCACCGAGTGAACTTGACAAGGGAGGTGATGACTTCCCATATAGGAAGATTCACCCTATAGTTCTAAACGTGGTGTTGACTCCCCAATGAGGGATACTCATCCAATGGATTCCCATGAGAGGAGGCCCCAATTGCCAAATGGTATGTAGAGGGATTATACCTATCACCTAGTTCTTGAACTATGTTGCCCCCATAGGAAGACTAGCTAGTGGATCCACCTACAAAGCTACTTTTATGTTTGGTTTTACTTTGGCCGGTAGACCACATTCCATCGGTGTAAGGTTTTACAACACCTGATTCCCACACTAGCTCATATGGTCTATGTCGGTTAGATCAAGATATTCCCAAAAGGTAAAATGAATTAAAGGATTGAACTCTAACTAGGATAACCTAAGGGGTCTAGCTTAGTCTAGGTAGGGGTATGGGACTCTACCTAAGCATTGCACTAGTTAACCTTGAGGGTAGTCTTAGGAGGATGTTCTTTTGTATGTTTATGCTTATAATGATATATTATATGTATATGATGAACTTGCACATTGTTGATACTATATGTTGATTAGTTCACTTAAGAGTATGTGTTGATTTATAATGTTAAAGTACGATGAAATGTATATCAAAATGTCATGGTATGTGAAGTAGGATGTTAGTCATGATTCTTGTTGGGTTACTTGATTGAGCAAGGTTATGTGGCTTTGCTTGGTCATTGCACTTATTGAATTGATAGGGGTTCGTGGGTAATTGTCTTGCTTTGTTTTAACAAAAATGTATTCTTATTCATGATTATTGTTAATACGACATTGAATGTAGAGTTACTTGAGTATGTATCTACTTATATGATATGGATGGTTAATTTGACTAGACTTGATGTTGTAGTATTGTGATGAATATGTCTATAACTTAATAAATGTGAAATATTGATCGGTATGGTTTTGTTGTATATGCATGAAGGTTTTAAATGAAAAATGCATACTTTTTCTTAGCATATTTTCAAGAATCTATGCATATGGTCTCATACTTAGTACAAGTGGCGTACTAACCCCATTTCTTCCTTTTTACCCAACATTTTAGGTTTCGGTCATTGAAGGCTCATGTGAGACGACTTGAAGAAGACTTGGATATTCTCTACCATCCAAGTGGGTAGGTCCTCACTTTCCGAGGGCGATGATATCTATCTTATGGACTTGCTTTGTTTTCTAAGACTCTTATGTTCATTCTATTTTCATTTGAGTACGATTTGTATAAGCCTATATGTGACTTCTTTACATTGATGTAGGGATATGTCCAAGTTTCTATGATCGTATAGGTGGTATGAGATGAGACAATCCTTAAGATTATGTTCTATCTTATATATAGATATATGTGTAATTAAAGTAAAAGGCTATGTAACCTTCCTATACGAAGGGTTTATGTATACTCGATATATATATATATATATATATATATGTATATATATATATTATATATATACATACATACATACATACACACACACACACATTATGTGTATGTAGAGGTCTATGTAAACCTTCAAGTAGAAGGAATAAAAAGTTCTAAAATTTCTGCTAAATTCGACTTATGAATGTGATGATGCAAGCTAAGAGGCTAGTCTTAGTCCTCAAAGAGGACGACGACGCTAGTTACGTCTAGGGGGTAAACCCGGATGTGTCATACTTTGTATTAGAGCATGAGGTTGAATTATCTTAGAGTAAGTGTCTCTCTCAACCTCGTCTATGTAAGTTCGTGTTCATAATTTTGAAGCGCGCCACACTTATGGATGGGAATATACATGATGCCTAGGAAACTCTCATTTTCTTGGAAATGTTATATCGTGCCATTAGAGTATACTTATGGTGTTCTTTTGCATCTAATCCTATTGTTGTGATTATAGGAAGAATGAACACTCGAAGGAATGCGGTACGAAGACATAGAGAAGGAAATTGCCAATGCGGGAGCTTCTCCCCATGGTGATCAAGTTCCTCCACTTGAAGAAGATGCTAATATGCAACAAGCTCTGGTCAATCCTCCTCCTTTGACGGATGAGAATATAAGGGCCACTCTTCTTCAAATGTCCCAAGCTATCACTACACAAGCACAACTCGCAACGGCTCAAGCCTAAGCTATGACAACCCAAGCCAAGCGGGAGGTTGTACCCCGTCCTCATCAACAAGTTACTACTATGGCTTCCCGTCTAAGGGGCTTCACTCGAATTAACCCTTCTACCTTCTACGGGTCTAAGGTTGAGAAAGACCCTCAAGAATTTATCGATGAAGTCTATAAGATACTCTTGGCTATGGGGTTGTCCACAAGTGAGAAGCCCGAGTTGGCTACTTATCAACTCAAGGACGTGGCTCAAGCATGGTTTGTGCAATGGAGGGATAATAGGCCATCGAGAGGTGGTTCGTTGACTTGGGATATCTTCAAAAAGGATTTTTCTAGATCGGTTCTTTCCTAGGGAGATGAGGGAAGCTAAAGTGGTGGAGTTCATCAACCTTCACCAAGGAGGTATGGGTGTTCATGAATACTCCTTGAAGTTCACTAAATTGTCAAAATATGCTCCTTTTTGGCTTCCGATCCTAGAGATGAATTGAGCCTCTTTGTGATGGGAGTGTCGAATGATTTGCAAGAGGAGTGTGGTTCAGCTATGCTACATGACAACATAAATATTTCTCGTCTTATGGTGCATGCAAAGCCTGTGAAGAAGCAAGGGCTAAGAGAAAGAGTAGAGAAGCTAAGCGGGCAAGGTCTTTTGATGGAGGTTCTTCAAAGAATAGGCTTGAGATACAAGACAAGCTTAGATTTAAGAAGCGGGTTTCTAATCAAGTTCCATCCAAGTTCCCTAAAGCTCGTGATGATAAGGTGACACAACCAAGATCTTAAAAGGAAAGGAGTGGAAACTCACCACATGAGAAGCCTACATGTGCCAAGTGCGGAAAGGGTCATTTTGGTGAGTGCTTGGTTTGAATGGGCAATTATTTTGGTTGTGGAAAGAGTGGCAAAAGGTTTGGGATTGCCTAATATAATGGGGCAAGAAAAGGGTGCTCAAGCTTAAGCAAGTGGTTCAAGCGAAGCTCCAAAGAAGATTCACTTCTATGCTCTCCTCTCTAGGGGTGAGCAAGAGACTTCTCCCGACTTGGTGACCGGCATGTTTCAAGTCTTCTCTATTGATGTATATGCCTTACTTGATCCCGTGCTACTTTATCCTTGTTACTCCTATAGTAGCCAAAAAGTTTGACATTTTACCCAATATTTTTCATGAACCTTTTATAGTGTCTACTCCGGTGGGTGAGTCTGTTGTTGCAAAAAGGGTGTATATAAATTGTCCTATAATGTTGTCCAATAGAGTTTCTTATGTTGAACTAGTAAAACTCGATATGCTTGATTTTGATATTATATTGGGTATGGATTGGTTGCATGCTTGCTTTCTTTCTATTGATTGTAGGATAAGGGTCGTATCACCTCTTGTCTAAAAGCATGCAAAATGATCTCTAAAGGTTGTCTATAACATATTGTAAGAGTCCAGATCTAGACTCTAAAATTCCTCCCATTGAGTCGGTCCCTGTAGTGAGTGAATTTCTGGAGGTCTTTCCTAATGATCTTCACGGTGATCCTCCCGAACGGGAAATTGATTTTGGTATTGATTTGCTACCGGATATAAATCACATTTGAACTCTTCCTTGTCATATGACTCCGGCCGAATTGAAAGAGTTGAAGGAACAACTCAAATATTTACTAGACAGAGGCTTCATAAGACCTAGTATTTCTCCATGGGGTGCTCTGGTTTTTTTGTGAAGAAGAAGGACGGGTCATTAAGAATGTGTATTGATTACCGCCAACTCAATAAAGTCACAATCAGGAATAACTATCATCTCCCTCGGATTGACGACTTGTTTAATCAACTCCATGGGTCAAGCTACTCTTATTAGATTGATTTGAGGTCAGGGTATCACCAACTTAGGTTGAGAGGTGAGGACATACCAAAGACGGCATTCCGGACTAGATATGGTAATTATGAGTTCTTAGTAATATCCTTTGGTCTCACCAATGCTCCGACGACGTTTATGGACCTTATGAACAGGGTGTTTCGAAATTGCCTGGATTATTTGTCATTGTCTTCATTTAACATATCTTGGTATATTCGAAAAATGAGGGTGAGCACATGAACCATTTGAGGGTAGTGTTGCAAGTACTTAAAGAACATCAATTGTTTGCCAAGTATAGAAAATGTGAGTTTTGGTTGAGGTCGGTGACATTTCTTGGTCATATCATCTCTAGTGAGGGAATTGAGGTTGATCCAAGGAAAACAGAGGCGGTGAAAATTTGGCCTTGACCTTTGACTCCAACCAATATTAGGAATTTCTTAAGTTTAGCGGGTTATTATCAGAGGTTTGTGGAGGGTTTTGCGTCCATTGCATCTCCCTTGACTACTTTGACCCAAAAGTGTAAGAAATTTTAGTGGTCGGAGGCATGTGAGAGAAGTTTTCAAATGTGGAAAGATAGACTTACTTCCGCTCCGGTCTTGACCTTACCGTAGGGTTCAAAGGATTTTGTTGTGTATTTTGACGCACCCCGAGTGGGTTTGGGGTGTGTGATTATGCAACATGGGAAAGTGATCACCTATGCTTCTAGGCAACTTAAGGTACATGAGCGAAACTATCCAACTCATGACCTTGAGTTAATGGCCGTGCTATTTGCTTTGAAAATATGGAGACATTACTTGTATGGTGTCCATGTTGATGTCTATACCGACCATAAGAGTCTCCAATATGTGTTTACCCAAAAGGAGTTGAATCTCCAACAAATAAGATGGTTGGAATTGTTGAAAGATTACGAAATTAGTGTCATCTATCACCCCGGCAAGGCCAATGTGGTTGCGGATGCTCTAAGTCGTATGAAGATGGGTAGGGTATCTCACAAAAATGAAGCCAAGAAAGAACTAGTGAGGGATGTACATAGGTTGGCTAGGCTAAGTGTGAGGTTGAAAGATTCTCCAAATGGCGGATTCAAAGTCCAGCATAACTCTGAGTCATCATTGGTAGTTGAGGTGAAGTCCAAACAATACCTTGATCAACCATTGATGGAGTTTAAATAATCGGTTCTCGGTAAGTTAAATGAGTCATTCTCTATAGTGGGGATGGTGTGTTGAGGTACCAAGGGAGATTTTTTGTTCCCAATGTAGATGGGTTGAGGGACCAGATCCTTGAGGAAGCCCATAGGTCCCGCAACTCCATTCATTCGGGTTCGACGAAAATGTACCATGACCTTAGGGAACTATATTTGTGGGAAGGACATAGCGGAGTTTCTTGCTAAGTTTCCAAATTGCCAATAAGTGAAAGCTGAACATCAAAAAAAGGGTGTCTTACTACAAGAAATCCAAGTTCCTACTTGGAAGTGGGAAGACATCAATATGGATTTTGTATTAGGTTTGCCTGGGACTCAAAGGCAATATGACTCTATATGGGTGGTTGTGTATAGGTTGACCAAGTCCGCTCATTTTATTCCCGTCAAGTCTACTTATTCGGCGGAAAATTATGCAAGGATCTTCATAGATGAGATTGTGTATCTCCATGGTATTCTGTTATTCATCATATCAGATAGGGGTGCATAATTTACATCTAGGTTTTGGAGGTCATTCCAAGAAGGGTTGGATAGTAAGGTGAATCTATGTACCGCTTTTCATCCCCAAACAAATGGTCAAGCAGAATGTACTATTCAAACCCTTGAAGATATGCTTAGGGCTCTTATTATTGATTTCAAGAGAAATTGGGACCAACATTTGCCTATTCAAGAGTTTGCCTACAATAATAGTTTCCATTCATCCATATCCATGGCTCTTTGTGAAGCCTTGTATGGTGTAAGGTGTAGGTCTCCTATTGCCAACAAGTAAAAGCCGAACATCAAAAATTCGGGTGGCTTACTATAAGAAGTCTAACTTCCTACTTGGAAGTGGGAAGAAATCAATATGGATTTTGTAGTGGGTTTAACTCGGTCTCAGAAGCAATATGACTCTATATGGGTGGTTGTGGATAGGTTGACCAAGTCCACTCAGTTTATTCTCGTTAAGTCTACTTACTCGGCGGAAGATTATGCTAGGATCTTCATAGATGAGATTGTGTGCCGCCATGGTATTCCTTTATCCATCATATCTGATCGGGGTGCACAATTCACATCTAGGTTTGGGAGGTCATTCCAAAAAGGGTTGGGTACTAAGGTGAAGTTGAGTATCGCTTTTCATCCCCAAACGTATGGGAAAGCGGAACATACTATTCAAACCCTTGAGAATATGCTTAGGGCTTGTATTATTGATTTCAAGAGAAATTGGGATAATCATTTGCCTTTGGTAGAGCTTGCATATAATAATAGTTTTCATTCATCCATTTCCATGGCTCCATACGAAGTCTTGTATGGTAGGAGATGTGGGTCTCCTATTGGATGGTTTGAAGTGAGAGAGCTTTCGCTTCTTGGTCCCAATTTGGTTTATAAGACTTTGGAGAAAGTATATATCATAAGAAACCGGTTGCAACAACCTATAGTCGGCAAAAGTCTTATGCCGATCATAGCAGAAGGGATTTGGAGTTTGAAGTAGGTGATAATGTATATTTGAAAATTTCACCAATAAAAGGGGTGTTTAGATTTGGCAAGAAAGGGAAATTGAGTCCTCGTTATGGGGGCCCTTATGAAATCTTGCCAAGAGTTTGTAAAGTTGCTATGAATTGAAACTTCCTAATGAATTGGCTTCGGTTCATCCGATTTTCCATGTTTCCATTCTTAAAATGTGTATTGGTAATCCAGAGTTTATTCTTCCTATTGAGGGCCTTTGTATGAAGGATAACCTCTATTATGAAGAAGTTCCAGTTCAAAATCTTGATAGGCAAGTCAAGAATTTAAGGAATAAAAAGGTGGTTTCCGTAAAGGTGTTATGGAAGAATCACCTAGTTGAGGGTGCTACATGGGAGGTCGAGGCCGACATGAAGTCTGGTTACCCTCATCTATTTGATAACTAAGGTTAGGCCGACATGAAGTTCCTTTACCCTCATCTATTTGATAACTAAGGTTAGTAGTTCTTACTAATAATGAATATAATGACTAAAAATTGAAGTTGTTTTGATTTTTAGTGAAGTGTTGCAAAATGTGCATTTTTATTTTTGCTTTACAGTGATTACAATGAAGTGAGCACTTGAACTTGAAATTTTGCTCTTTGGTTTGTTTGAGTTATGTTGTTCAGTTTGATATGATGAGTCTTTATGAAATGATATGTAGCATGTTGATAAGTTGAACTTTTGCATAATTGACTCATGTAAAGCATGTTGAGATCATGTTGTTGTTGTGAGAAGGATATTCCTCATAATGTAATGTTGATCCTTATGTGTGGTAATTGAAGTTTTGAATTGCCTTGTGTGAATAATATGATTAATGTTATTATGTATTGTTGTTGGTTGGGTTGCTAGTCTTGAGTCTATTCCTTCCTTTCAAGATGTTTAGTGTCATTCGGGGACAAATGTTCCTAAGGGGGGAGGGGGGGATAATGTAACACTTCAAAAAATCCAAGACGAGTCTTAAAGCCTAATATAGGTGACATGAGGTCTAAACACTGTTTTAAGACCTATTTTAACGAATATAGGTCATTTAGGAAGTTTAAGAACCAAAATGTCCAAGAACGTCCATGACGTTCGAAAACTAGTTCTAGGAGGTACTATTTGACTAGCTTTTAGAAGTCAGAAATCCATGAAAACTGGTGGAAGGGTAGTTAATGGGTGTTTATATGATTCCTGGTTGAAACATGCGGGTACGACTCCCGAAGAACCAACCAAGGGCCCTTGAAAAGGATCCTAGCACGTAGGAGGCAACACTGTTTGGGCAGTGTGCACCAACGAAAACAAACGACGGCTCGTGTGTTGATCGACGGGGCGTCAATAACAACAATCGATCAAAACTTAGCCTTTTTTTCTGAGGACCTCATATGCACAGTATTTGATCGAGACGATGGTTGTGCAGCACGGAAGGCACAGTGCCTGTCGATTCACAAACGGACCGTCGATCGGGGTTCCGTCTGTGATGGACAAATTCCTTGCACATTTTAACTTCATTTCATTTTATAAGTTATGGGGTTAGGTGATTAATTAGGGGTATAAGGGAGTCTAATTAAGTAAATTAAAACCCTAAATAAAGTCCCCAACCCTCATTAGATTAAACACAACTCACAAAACAAATCCTCTTCCTTCTCTCTTCTTTTTCTGAAGACTAGCTAGGGGAGGAATTTGGGGGCTGTAAAGAAATGGATTCACCATAAAATCTTCATCAAATGTTGACATATGAGATCTAATTCACTTTTGAGATATTTTTCCTCAAAGGGTTCCTTCAAAATATTTTCAAAAGTTAAGTTTTCATGTGGGTTCTTCTCAATCTTGAAAATTAGGTTATGAATTGGCTTGTTTTTGTTTTCTATTGGATAATATGAATAGATTAACATGTTTTCTAACTTAATTGTGTTATATCTTGATGATTTGGTATAGTTTGTCGATGATGATCCTTAACCCTTAATGCTAGGTTGGATATTAACATGAATTAGGTTGAAATTGGTTCAATTGACTTGGTTATTGGTTGAATTGATATTAATTGATGTTTTTACATTGATCATGAATAAACTTGAGTGAATTGTAGTATTTCATGCTAGTTCTTGAGATGATGAGCTAGGTTAGAAAGTGAATTAACCTAAGTGTCTTGTATTAAGCTATGATCTAGTATTAAATTGTGATGTATTGATTCTCCTAGCCTTGTTATGATGTTGATTATTGGATTATGATGTTGTATACCCTAAATTGGATTGAATTGAGGGTTTATGATAAGGCCTTGATGATGAACTATTAAGGAGACTTGGTAAGTCTTACGATCTCTATCTTTTACTTCAAATTGTGATTAATTGTGATTGAGTCATTATGTTATATTGGAGTAAGACTTGTATTAGGATTTATAGGGTGGTATGATGTTAGATTTAGATGTCTTGACTATATTGTGAGGTTGATTAAGGTGTATATGTTATAAGGATGGTGATGATTATCAATGTGCCTTATTATGATATGAAATACTAATGAGCTAACCTCACTTATATGGATTGTAATAAAAGGACTTATACTCATGCAATTCTTATTGAGCTATTGATAATGATGATTATACAAGGGGTAGACCTTATGACCTAAAATAAGCTATGATTTATAATTAAAGGCTTAAAGACATTTCAATAAAGGGACTTAGCTTGCACCAAGTGAATTTGACAATGGGAGGTGATGATTTCCAATAGAGGAAGATTCACCCTATAGTTCTAAATGTGGTGTTGACTCCCCAATGAGGGATACTCATCTACTGGATTCCCATGAGAGGAGGCCCCAATTGCCAAATTGTATGTAGAGGGATTATACCTATCACCTAGTTCTTGAACTATGTTGCCCCCATAGGAAGACTAGCTAGTGGATCCACCTACAAAGCTACTTTTATGTTTGGTTTTACTTTGGCTGGTAGACCACATTCCATCGGTGTAAGGTTTTAAAACACCTGATTCCCACACTAGCTCATATGGTCTATGTCGGTTAGAGCAAGATATTCCCAAAAGGTAAAATGAATTAAAGGATTGAACTCTAACTAGGATAACCTAAGGGGTCTAGCTTAGTCTAGGTAAGGGTATGGGACTCTACCTAAGCATTGCACTCGTTAACCTTGAGGGGATTCTTAGGAATATGTTCTTATGTATGTTTATGCTTATAATAATATATGATATGTATATGATGAACTTGCACATTGTTGATACTATATGTTGATTAGTTTACTTATGAGTCTGTGTTGGTTTATATTGTTAAAGTAAGATGAAATGTATATCAAAATGTCATGGTATCTGAAGTAGGATGTTAGTCAATTCTTGTTGGGTTACATGATTGAGCAATGTTATGTGGCTTTGCTTGGTCATTGCACTTGTTGACTTGATAGGGGTTCATGGGTAATTGTCTGCTTTGTTATAATGAAATGTACTCTTACATCCTTATTGTTAATATATCATTGAATATAGAGTTACTTGTGTATGTATGCACTAATATGATATGGATGGTTAATTTTACTAGACTTCATGTTGTAGTATTGTGATGAATATGTCTATGACTTAATAAATGTGAAATATTGATTGGTACGTTTTTGTTGTATATGCATCAAGAATGAAAAAATGCATACTCATAGAATTATCCTTTTCTTAGCATATTTTCAAGAATGTGTGCATATGGTTTCTACTTAGTACAAGTGGCGTTATAACCCCATTTCTTCCCTTTTCCCCAAAATTTTAGCTTTCGGTCGTTGAAGGCTTATTGGAGACGACTTGAAGAAGACTTGGCTATTCTCTACCATCCAAGTGTGTAGGTCCTCACTTTCCGAGGGCGATGCCGAATCTAACTTATGAATTTGCTTTGTTTTCTAAGACTCTTATGTTCATTCTATTTTCATTTGAGTGCGATTTGTATAAGCCTATATATGGCTTCTTTAAATTGATGTAGGGCTATGCCCAAATTGCTATGATCATTTATATGGTATGAGATGAGACAATCCTTAAGACTATGTTCTACCTTATATCTAGATTATGTGTAATAAAAGTAAAAAGCTATGTAACCTTCCTATACAAAGGGTCTAC
>NC_028648.1:16879401-16927395 GCF_001406875.1 Solanum pennellii | reverse complement strand
ATATATATATATATATATATAATGTATATGTAGAGGTTTATGTAAACCTCCAAGTAGAAGAAATAAAAAGTTTTAAAATTTATGCTAAATTCAACTTATGAATGTGATGATATAAGCTAAGAGGCTAGTCTTAGTCCTCAAAGAGAACGACGCCGCCGGTTACATCTAGGGGGTAAACCCGAATGTGACAAAGCGCGGAACAGGTTCGAAATCTAATTACACCCTTGAAAATATTTTTAACTAAGACTTCAGTCGTTAATCGTAGTGAATGATTTTACCAAGGAATTAAAAATATCATAAGTATTAAGGTAAGTTCACTCGATTTAGCACTTTGATTTCTAAAGAGAATGAAATTGGAAATAACAAAAATCTGAATATAGCTAAGTATGATTGTGGGTCAAATTCAAACGATCATAACTCCTAGTACATGATGAGTTAGGTGTTCTAAAAGATACCATTGGAAAGATCTTAGAATTATCTTTCCAAATCCGCTGAGTTTGCTAAATTTCAAGTTTGGATGAGTGAGATATGACCTTTTGAAGTTAAGTTGTCTAGTTAAGAAAACTTAGCTAAAAATAGTGAGGGGTATTTTAGTCCTTTCCTTACCCAATCATATTTAACTCGTTTTTAGTCATATTTAAGGGGTCTAATCCTTTTAGGTTAAATTTTGTAATCCTAATAAACACCCAGGGTTTTAGTTGAGAGTTCAAGAAGAGGCAAGAAAAGAAAAGAGGAGAAAAGAGGCAAGGATGAAGGCGTTCGTCGTTTTTCTTGAGTCTAGTTGCGGATTTTTGCCATAGGTTTAATCCCAAAGAGGTATATAATCTTCCATAGTGATGTATTATTTCACCCACATGCCAATCATATATTTTTTTCAGCGAAATTTCATGCTTAAAGTTTAAAGATTAGAGTTCTTGATGAGTTCTTCAAAGGTGTTCTTCAAGTTCATTCTAAATCTTGTTGAGTTGGAGTTTTGATGACTTATTGAGATAAAATTGAGTAAATTTAGTGTTGTTTTACATCATATTAGAGTGTAATTAATTTAAGTAATTGAATCCAAGTGATTGGGGAAGAAACCATTCGAATTTAGGTGATTTAGGATGAGAAAACGAGCAAATGTGCTCGGTAGAATTTTTTGGGTTGGGGCCTGGCACGGTGCGCCTGACAGAGCGCCCTAAACCCATATCTGTCCATTAGGGGTTGTCTCCTCGCGCCACCCATAGCCCCAAGGTCACCAGCCCCCTCCAGTTTGCCCCGGTCGCTCTGTTTGAACTCATTTAAAGTGTATCTTCACTCCTTTTGATTCTAAACACTTTAAACTACTTCTATACACTTGGTAATCATTCATAACATGAATCATAACCTTGGAACAATAATTCAAATTCAAGGTAAAGTCAAGATTAAGTTTTGAGAGTTCTTCCGAACCTTTTGAAAGAGTCCTTGTAAGTTCTTTTGAGGAGTCTTCTACAACTTCTATAATATGTTTCAAGACTCAAACAAGTGAGTATAAGAGTGAGGAGAATGTATTCATAAGTCTAAAGTATCACCTATGTCCTTCATATCATGAACCATAACTCTTGAATTCATAATTCACATTCAAGAGAGAGTTAAGAGTAGAATTCAAGAAAGTCTTTAAGTTCAAATTGTGAATTCTTTGAGATTCAAGAAAGTCTTTAGTTACTTAGACCTTCAAGTCGACTTATTTCATGCCCATAATTCCGCATGAACTTCGTAAGTTGAGCATCTTTCAGAGTAGTGGTATCTTAAAGTTCTAAGCCTTTAAGTGTTGAGTGACTAGTCCATCTTTGTAATTTATTCTTAATCATGTGATTATTGCATGTTACCCATGAAGTTCTTAAGTTGGATTGTTCATGTCCATAGTTCCACTTGAACCCCATAGGTCAAACAATCTTGAGTTGAGGAGTATCTTTGAGTTCTCGAGTTAAGTAGTTCATGCTCATAATTCCGCATGAACCCTCCAAGTTAAAAATCATGAAATCATCCACATGAGATCATGAACCTTGAGTACATACTTTAATTTAAGGAAAGTTAAGAGTTAAGTCTAGAAGTTAAGAAGGAAGTCAAAGTAAAGTTTATAAAGTTTTCTAAAGTCTTTCACAAACGTTTTCACTTTGTTTTAAAGAATTAATGTTCAAGTCAAGAAAGAGTAAAGAGTTGAGTTAAATTCTCAAAAGCTATAAGGAAACTAAGTCTTCTCTAAGAGTTAAGTTTCAAGTTAAGCAAAGAGTAAAAGTTGAGTTCATTTATCAAAAGCTATAAGGGAACTAAGTATTCAGTAGAGGTTTATAAATGTTTTCACATTTAAGTTAAGAGGAAAATAAGAGTTCCAAAATCGTTTTGAACAAAAAGGGAACATTGATTTACAAAAAGGAGCTTTTTAAAGTTAAGGGTTCAGCAAATTATCTCAACCCAAAGGAAGGAAGTTTTATTAAAAGTATGAGATAAAGTATGTTTTGGGAGTAGTATTGAGCACCTGTGTGGGGACGAGAGTTCATATTAACTCAAGTCTCCATTAAACCATGAAGACATCATGGGAAGGACGGGCCATACTTTTTAGATGATCAAATAAGTTAATCTAGTGGATCCACTAAGCTAAGTAAGGTCCTATACTGATGGCAAGGTATAGGATGGTCCTTGGGCAACGTGAGGTAAAACGTTGTATCATCACTTAGGCTCAAAGTGATGGTTGTCGGTTAGAGAAACTCCCATAGTATTAATTACATGGTTCCTCAAGAGGTTCTTCTTAGTATGAATGGGGGTATAGAACTTCATTCATGCATTGCACAAGTAGACTTTGAGATGGAATATGATATATTTTTATGATATTATTATCTTGAGTTGACATCATGTTTTTTTTAAACAACTTTGTCACATCCCGGGAGTACTCCCTAGAAGTAACCGGTGTCGTCGTCCTCGAATAGGCATAAGACTAACCTCTTAGCATTCGTCATTACATTTCATCGGTTAAGTTGCAGAAATTTAAAACTCTTTAACTACTCCTACATTGAGGTTTACATAGACCTATCGCATACACACAATATATACATAGGGAGTTTACATATACTCCTCGCATAGGAAGCACTACATAGGTTTCCACTTTTATTTCACATACATAATATAGCAATATCGATTCATAAGAAGTCTATGATTCGTCTCATATTAAACCATCTAAAAAGAGTACAACATTGGGCGTAGCCCATACTTCATTACAATAAAGGCCTCATATAGGCATATTTTTTATTTTTTATTTTTTTATAAAGGATACTCCAAAAATGGGTAGGAACAATGATGGAGAACACAAACATAACCACATGATGAGACGAGAAAATTTATATTTTGAGTCTCACAAATTAAAAAACACATTCCTACAAAAGTTTTTTTTATTTCTACATTGAGCTAAACTTTGAGGAAAACAAAACTACAACAACGCAGGCGCCACTACTTGTATAACTTTTCAAGATTAAGCCATACCCCTGCTGGTTGCTGTCCTTATTATCTAGAACAAAGATGAGCCAATGACAACAAAGACGAAGAATCCAAGCAAGATAGGGCCAACTGGATACTGGCTTCCCTTCTTTGCAGTAGTTTCAGGAACAACTCCTCGCTTGGTAATATTTTTCTCAAACCTCTCCACCTTCCTATCAGCAAGACGCCTTGATGTAGTCATTTTTAAAGGAAAATGTGGTGGCCGCCGATATATGAGAACAGAAAAATTGCAGAGAGAATTATATTTCAGCTAAAAGTTGATCCTCCTTCTCTTTGACCCAATTTTATTTTTTCTTATTATATAGACAGATACAAAGTCATCAAAGAAAGAGAATGAACTAAATTGTCTTTAAGACTAAACAACATCCATTAGGTAGATAGTGGCATCGTCCTCGGAAGGTGAGGACCTACCGAACTTGGAGAATAATAATCCAAGTGATATTCAAAGGCCTCCTATAAGCTCAACGGCCGGACCCTACATTTTGTAGTAAACACAAAACATGGGTTAGTATACACTTGTACTAAATATGAGTATATGCACCTACAACAATTGAAATCATGCTAAGGAGGACATTTGTTCAAAACATGCTAATTTACTTTGAAAAGCCTCATGCACATCCAAGAACCCATATAAACCAATGAACTTAACATCAAGTCCATATACAACACAAGACCAACATCATCAAGTATAGTAAAATCAACATATATAAAAGTTTACAACATCATAATATAATTAAGATTCTTACCCCATAACCCATCATTTAGCCTACAAGTGAAATGACCAAGTAAAACCCCATAACCTTACTCAATCAAGTAAACCAAACAAAGGACCACAAACAATGCCTAACTTCACATAACATAGCATCAAGAGTAATTCTCCTCATACTTTAGAAAATGTAGAGCAACAACATGTTCATAAGTGAAACTAACATCATATAGAATAAATAATATGTAAAGTCAACATATACATAATAGTCACTTTATAAGATCATAAGAACAACCTCCTAAGGCTTCCCTCAAAGCAAACTAGTGCAAGGAATAGGTAGAGTCCCATGCCCCTACCTAGGCTAAGTCAAACCTCTTAAGTCACCCTAGTTAGTGTTTACTTCATTACTTCATTTTACTTTTGGGAACACTTGACTTAACCGACATAGATCACAAGAGCTAAGTGTGGAATCCAGTGTTGTAAAACCTTACACCGATGGAAGGTGGTCTACCGGCCAAAGTAGTACAAAAAATGAACATCGCATCTAGGTGGATCCACTAGCTAGTATTCCTATGGTGGCAACATAGTTTATGGAGCTTGGGGAATGTCACTGAAATATCACTCTATGCCCTTTTTGGTCTATGAGGCTATCCACCCATGAGGACTATGGTCAACCCTACCTTCCCTCCTTGGGAAGGCTCCACCCCTTATTTTCAAGTTCACTCGATGCTAAGCTAGAGTCTCTTTTGAAAAGTCTTTAAGCCTTTATTAATCATCATATCTTAGTTTAGGTCAAAGGGTTTACCACTTATATATTCATCATCATAGCTCTATAGGAATTGCATGAGTATTGTCCTTTCATTACAATTCACACATGTGAGGTTAGCAAATTTACATAATCACATTGTGATAAGGCACATAGGTTAGTCATCACCATCCGTATATCATTACATCTTAGCCAATAATTCACAAGCCATAAATCAAGAAATTTTAATTTAACATCATACCAAGCCTAATTAATCTCATAATAAGGTATACTTTAGTATAATTTCATCACTAAACACAAGTAATCATAATTGAAGTAAAAGATTGAGATCACAAGACTTACCAAATCTCCTTCTAAAGTCATAGTCCATTTTATTACCATCAATCGAACCATTCCACCCAATAATAGGTGTAATAGCAACACTCAATAGTAAATAACACAATAATGAAGTCAATTTCATCATCACTATCCCAATCAACTCCAGTTCATAACCTAGGGTTAAGGGGAATAATGTTCATCATGAATTCTCAAGAAATAGATCCAATATCAACAATACATTACCCTAGGCAGTCCACAAATGAATTAGAATAGATAAAATAAGTCTAACAATCAATACATTCATCAATTCCCATCAATTCATAAGCAAGATCCAAGGTTTGGGGAATTTGGGAAAAGGACATGATCAACATGAAATTCCATCAATTAACATCAATTGACCAAAAATATACACTTAATTAGTCATAGGTCATCACAATTAATCATAATCAACCATCAGTTTGAAGTTTATAAAAGAAAACCCATTAGAATATAAAAACCCTTGGAATTGGGTGTTTTAGAAATCAACTTTGAAAGGACCTCTTGGGGAAAGGACATTTTATTTAAAGACCTTGTAGAGGTGGAAATAAGAATTTAGATAAGCTATGACTCCAGCATAAAAAAGAGCACATTAATCCCGGAGCTGTGGATGATTGAGACAGCTAGCTCTAAGATGTTTTTCGTAGTTTCCCTTTAATAAGGTGTACTCATTGGTTTTGCTGAGAAATGATTGAGAGAAGAATAGTGCATCCCAAAAGTGAAGAATCCATACCTTTATGAAGATCAATCCACTAAATTCAAGTGAAAAATCCTAGAGAAATTGGTCTTCATCTTCAAGCTTTATTCTTCTTTCAATGGAGGTTGAATGGAGAGAGAAAGTGGAGAGGTGAGAGCTTTTTTTTATTTGGGGATTTGATTTAAGTGGGTAAATGTGTGGGAAACTGATATTAAATCAATATATAGGCCTCCCACGAAGTACCCAAAAGACTCCTCACTTAAGTTGACCCTTTAATGAAGTCAAACTTGAATTCCCATTTTCAGATTTTCATCGGGGAACAAGTCCGCGACGCGGAGCTTCTCCCGCAAGATTTTATAATTTATTTTTGAGACAGTGGATTCTGTGACCTTCCTGTGACGCAAAATTGAGTTTTAACCAAAGACCACCCAAGTCCGCGACTCATTCTTCTTTCTGCCATGTGTAACTTGGCCGCTGCTATGGAAGCTTGCCAAGCCAAGTTGGGGTCCCTTTGTGGACCCCTAGGGCGACCTTTGGGGGTCGTACTTGGACATTTTTACTCTAAATATATGGTTTTACCTATCCAAAGACATTTTAAAAGTTTTAAACCTCACACACACCTCCAAACCTTACCAAAACCTAAGGACATTTTAGTAGTTAAATTTGACTAGCTTTCGGACGTCATGGACGTTTCTTGATGTCTTGACTCCAAAACTTCCTAAATGGTTTATTAAAATTAGGCCTTATGACAGTGTTACTAACCTTATATCAACATGTGAGGATCTATCTAAGATCTTGGACTTTCAGAGTGTTATAAGCTTTTCTTTATATCGCACTTGTTTCAAACTGGTTTATATTGAAATGAGTTCAGTTGAGTATCAGAGTTGAGTATCTTGAATTAATTTGTAGACCTTTGAGTTGAGTACCATATCTTTGAGTTGAATATCTAATCTTTGAGTTATTATTGATTTGAGTTGAGTAAACAAAGAGGTAAGTATGTTTCCTTTTTATTAAAGTATCAAACTTATGTTATACTTTAGAATTCCCCTTACGTACTCGTACATTCCACGTACTGAGCCAATTTTCCTACATCTTTTGATGACGCAGGCAAAGGTATTTAGGATCATCCATAAGACTTCGTTAATACATCTCAGAGTTCGAGTTATCCATGGTGAGCCTCCTTGTTTCTGGAGGACTTCATTTACTTTTCAGTTAGTCAGAATGTCATGCATGGGTCTTGTCCCCACTCCTATCTTTATCAGTTCGAGGCTTCATAAATAGTAAGTATAGTTGAAGAATTTGTATTAATCATTTATTTTATTAAATGTTTTAAAGACTAAAGTTGCTTATTTTATGGCTAGTTGAATATAATATTTTTATTCAAAGTTGTTCATTTCACTTTTAAGCTTTGTATGCTTAAGTTAGTCTTCTGCTTGTAGTCAACCAGGATGAGGGTTCGCTTGGGGACCAGCAATGGTTCTTGAGTGCCGGCCACATCCATGGTGTATGCTCAGGTCGTGACAAACTACCCTCTAACCCCACTCAAAATCCTCCAAACATCGACCTAACCGCCCCAAATCCCCTCATCCCTCCGTCTCTTACCAATTTCCACTCCTCCTCAAGATACCAACCCCAAACCTTCCCCCGCCCCATTATAATTACAACCCGCAAGTTTGCCCTCCCCCTCAAAATCAAAATCCCAAAGATCCCTCCATCACCAAAATCAACATACCAACCTCGAGACTTTCCCAAAATTACCAAGCAACTCAAAATACCTAGAATCCCTCCATTGCTTTAAAATACTACTTTTCAAATTCTAATTCAAAATGAACCATATGCCAACTGTTCCGAGCTTAATCATTATGAGAAACATGAGAGAGAATGGAGGTCAAAAGAAGAGGCAGTCAAGTTGAATATGAAAGAAAGATCAGGATAGCCATGAAGGAGTTGTACTATATTCCTGAAGTCAATGGGTTGTGTTTTGAGGATTTGTGCATCCATCCAAATTTGTACCTCCCCGAAGGGTTTAAAGGGCCAAAGTTTGACACTTTCGGAGGAACATGGAATCCTTTGGGTCACCTAAGGGCCTACTGTGACCATCTCAATATAGTTGGAAGAAATGAGGCTTTATTAATGCAGCTTTTTAGAGAAAGTTTGAATGGAGAAGCATTGGAAAGGTTTATCTCCCATGAGATAAAGTAGTGGTCTAGCTGGAATGCACTAACTAAGGATTTTGCCAAACAGTTTGCATACAATGTGAAGATCGTTCCTGATCGCTATTATTTGGAGACAATTAAGAAGAAATCAACCAAAAATTATCGTGAATATGCGTATAGGTGGAGGAAAGAGGATCCTCGGGTTTGACCTCCTAAGTCTGAGAAGAGATCATCGAAGTGTTCATACACATTCAACAGCCAGAGTATTATGACAGGATAATATTGCTCATTAGAGCAAAATTTGTGGAGATAGTCAAAGTAGGTGAGACTATCTAAGATGGGCTCAAAATCGGAAAGATTTCTCGTGTTACTGCTCCAACTGAATCTTCAAGATTGTTGGAAAAGATGAGAGAGGATGGGTCTTTCATTTCCTGCGCATATGATCGAAAATGACACTTCAAAAAATCCTCACCTTACAAGGGTTATTTTCGAGCTCCACAAAATTCCTATCCAGCTTGCTATATCCAATCAGGTTATCAAATTCCACCTCCCAAATACCTAACCCCACCACCGAGTTACAAAATTTCACCTCACGTTTTCAAAACTCTACCTCTAAATTATCAGAATACCCATCCATATTATCAAACTCCATCAATTAATTGTTCAAATATCCAATTAAGTTATCGAACTCCACCCCCATACTACCAAAGTACCTTTCCTAGCTACCGAGATCCACAATACCAAAATTTCCAAACGCTAGCACCAACTCACAAAAATCCTCTTAACTACCGTCAAATACCTTCACATCTAGGAAATAAGTACAATTCTCCTCCCAAATCTTGAGAAGTAACCTGCTAGAGGTTTTACTTCTTTGGTTGAGAGTTGAACACAACTTTTTAAGAGATTGAACTCAGTTGGCCTGATACAGACAATTGATACAAAAAATATTAATGTCAACTCCAAGCTTATAGACTCAATCTTCACTGTGCTTACAATTCAGGAGGTCTTGGGCATATTACTGAGGATTGTATCAACTTGAAGCATAAAATTCAAGACTTGATAGATTTAAAGGTCGTCACTCTTTAGTCTTCCACTCCTAAGGATAATTGCAACACCATGCCAAATTATGGAGGGGTGACTATTAATATGATTGAAAAGTCGAAGAAGATTTGAATGTGGAGAAAGTTATAATCTTAGACAACCTTGAAAAGCTTAAGAAGGTTGTATCCTTTCCAACCAAAAGAGAGAAATCTGAATTTGTGACCATGGTACCTCAACAAGCTTTTGCTTTGGTACTGAAAAAGGGTAAGAACAAGTAGAAGATCAATCAAGCTTTTCCAAAATCACTGTTTCACTTATATAAGTCTTTTCCAATGCAAAGTGGTATAGGGGAAGGAATCAAAAGTTGGTTCAAAAAGGTGAAATTGTGCTTAAAGAGATGAGCGAGACACAACTCATACTAGGCATCTAGTCGAAGGAGCAAATGCCTAATTAGCGTCCACTTCACTCTTGGTTTCTCGCTCGTCTTGGTAGACATAGAAAATAATCTATATTATTTTTAAAATTAGTGGTGTAATGAATGAGGCTCGAGACCCATCCTTTACTTTATTTTTTGCCTCACTATATTTTAATATCCCTCCTGATATTTTGAAAAAAAAAAGAAGCAAAAATGGCCAACGTTCTTATAATCTTATTCCAAATGAAAACCTCCTTTATTGCACAATTTGTTTTACTTTCTTTATATTTGTTATCTAATGGTATCTTTCATTGATTTCAGTAAAAATATTTTTCAATTTGTCAGTATCATGTCATGTCACAAGATGAATGAACAAAATGGAGTAGATGCGGATATATTTGAAGACTACAATGAGAAGATCACGGTTGAGGAATTCAGACGGTTCAAAAGTCACAAAGAGCAAATTCAGAAGAGATTGATGGTTGATCATGAACACTGGATCTCACCAAGTCATCAAAAGATAATATGTTTGAAGACTCGATTTCTATCTTTTCCTTGTAATCACTTTTATTCGCTTGTAATCATTTTTTAAAAGAATTTTTTATCCCTTTGTAATGAACTACGTCTGACTCAATTTCTCAAGAATGAGATACATAGGCGGTCTATGTAGGCCTCGGTGTAACAACCCTAAAAATGGATATGCTAAGTAATGCTTAATGTGTCTAGAATGCCTACTATTAGACCGGGTTCACACGGATTGATACGCGTAGAACCAAACCTATGAACCCTTGCGACATCCAAGCCAACTAACTTGGGGAGTTATTTTAGCTAGGAAAGGTTGGGTCCAGCCATATAAGTCTCCCGAATATGAAGGTTTACTTAGATGAGTCTTTACCGGACTTAAAAAGGGGAAATCTTAAGTTTAGAGGGTTTATGGGTAAGATGGTCTTTTTATAGGCTAAGGGTAGTATCGTAATTATCCTATATATGTAATTAATTATTAAATTAATAAGGTTGAGGGGTATTTTGGGTAGAGAGGGCCGAAATTTCCCTTTTAGCAAAATCTTGCTCCACCCGGTCCGAACCTAGGTGGGAGCAATGATTTAATTTGTTTTATTTAAATTTATAAATTAATTTAATTAATTAATATTTAATAGCTGATTTAAGAAAAAGGAAAATCATATTTTAACTTTTAATTATTATTTATTAATATAGATATTTTATTAGACTAAGTCTTGCCTAAGAATCCTAGTTGACTAAAGTCTAAACTACTTAACCTCTTTCAACTCTCTTTCAAGTTTAACTCTCTCTCACGTCAATATCTCTCTCTTTATTTTCACTTTCTCTCTTCCTAACCAAAACATAAGAACTGAAAAGCAGCAAAAACTTCTTATACTTGAAGAACTTTCACGTTAATAACTTATACAAAATGTTAGCCAAACACGTAAAGCAAAAGGAAGGGTTTTCCGTTGAGGTTTGTGTTGAGGTTTCAAGACTTGGACGTGAGTTTGGAGAAAGTCTTTGGGCAGTAGGTTCAAGGGTTGAATGACGTGAAATAGAGTATGGGTTTTCTTACTCTTGGTCCCTTTCCCAAGAGACCCTTAAGTCTCAGATGAATCTACTCCGAAAACTAGGATTTTTCCCCATTACATGTTCCCTGTCACTAACTCCCAATGATCTTAGGTTGGTATGTCTGCTGGTAGATTAGGCGTGTAATGTGATATTTGTGATGAATATGTTCATGAAACTATGCTCGAAATTGTATGATTGATAATTTTTGTCTTCTGAAATTATGTGTGTGCAATATGTAAGCCGTGACATATACTGTTGGTTTGAAGTTCAAAAATGACATGTTTTATTGTTGTATTTGTCGTGCACAAACTTGTATAAATCATGTTCATATGAGGTGTAATATGGCTGATTGGAGTGGAAAAACTCTTAGCTAAATGCACCTATGAAACTACACCTAAAAACATACTAAATGATCCATGAATTACCCTAAGAACTAATGTATAATTGTTGATAAAAAGGAGTTGAAAAATATGAGCAAGTTTCCAGCATTTTATAAGCTTGGTTTCAGCCAACCAAGGATAAACAAATCTGAAATTTTAAATGAGTATGAAATAGGTGAGGTCGCTAGGGAATGAAGTCGAGACCTCACACAAAAAAAAACATTAAACAAATAATTGAGGAAATGGGGTTAAGGGGAATCGAACTTGGGTGACATTGACTGAAAATGATAATATTTCACTAAGTTAAATTAATTAACTTAAAAAGGAGTGAGGCACACGGGATTCGAACCCGAATGCTCTTAGTCGACTCTCCTAAGCCTAAAATGGAAATAAAGAAATGAGAGGGGTGGGATTCGAACCCACAACCTCTCGGTTAAACAAGAGAGTAAAGAGAAAAATAATGGAGAAAATAAATGTAGAGAGTGGGGATTGAACCCCCAACCTCTTGAATGGATGAGTAAGTTACTAGAAAAATAAAGGAGAAAATAAACGTGGAGACCGGGGATTGAACACACAACCTCTTGGACAGATGAGAAAGTTAAGAGATAACTTATAAGAAAAATAATGAGCTTGTGGAGGACTAAACCCACAACCTCCTTGACTTAAATGAAAAAGGAGAGGAGAAAAAGAAAGGAAATATTATGGGGTTGATGGGGATCAAACTAGAGTCCCCAAATCTTAAAAAGGAATTATCAAGTTTAAAATAAGATTAAGTGTTGTCCAAGGGATTCGAAATCGGGTTTCCTTGCCCAATTCCGTATTGACACATAAGTCATATGTAAGTAAATATTTAATGAATGTTGCCTCTAAAGATCAAAATCAATATCTTGGCATATCTACAAGATGCATAAGTTTTCAACCACATAATCTTGGGTAAACATGAATCACTTAGAGAAACTATGAATGAAGCCTCATGCTTGTATTTGTGGACTCATAAGTCTAGCATACATTTCAAAGTAAGTGAGCCTAAGATGTATGTGATAAAATGATGTAACCCTAGAAGGGTCAAGTAAGAGTGTGAAACACACTAAATGGTCAAGTGCATTGGCATATGATGAAATGAACATTCACGTGAAGGGGTGAGTAATTATGAAAAGCCAATGTGTTAAAGTTAATGAATGAGGTGACAATATGATAAGAGGCTAAAGTGAAATATGAGAGCAATCTCAAATGAGCCTAAGTAAGAGTTACCAAAACGTAACCACCTATGAGAGTGTAAAGGTAATGAAGAGACCAGTCTCTATGAACACTCTAATGAAATATTTAAGTTAATGCATACTTAATACTAATGATGAGATGAGAAATCATCTTAATTGAGATATTATGTCCTTATGCTAGAAGCCAGCTTCCATGATGTATGAGTTGAATGTAATGAACTTTATACTGAGCATCGATAGGCTAGCTATGAGCGGTGATGCCTTCTTTCAAGAAGGGTGGAGGTTCACATAACTCTCATGAGATGAAATTGTCCGGCATACCGGAAATGGGTCTCCTTATATCTCCTAGTCTTTGAACCTATACTGCCAATATAGGAATCTAGCTGGGTTCAATTCCTTATATGCGCTAGCATGTTTTGGTTCACTTTGGCCGGTGAATCCACCTCTTTTTGGTGTGGGGATTACACACTGGATTTCATGATGCTCACATGATCTATGTCGGTTAAGGTTAAAGTTCCCAAAGAAAGAATGAGGCCAGCCTCAACGAATACACATAATGAAATGAACGATATCAAATGTGTTAGGATAGGATAATCAAGAGGTGATCTAGACTTAAGTAATAGCACCAGGTTATTCTTGGTCGTTGCACAGCAAACCCGATGAGAGTCTTAAACTACATCCTAGGTATGACTGGTGGATGCACTAGTATATGAAAGAATGAAAATGAAGTACGCATGAATGAATGAAGCAGACTCTGTGTTTGTTAAAGAAGTCTCCCTAGTTGAGGTCTCATATGTTGAGCCCTCATTTTGGGAAGTTTTAATGTCTAGTCCATGATTCCAAGGTCTCATGGCATATGAAAGAATGATATGAACTACGTGATATAATATGTGCAATATGTTATGTGTTGCTTGTAAAATGATAAGTATGATGATGCATGTTACTCTCATGGCATGACTTTTCTAATCCAAATCTGGCAAGTCCATTGACTTTCCTAATCCAAATTTTTCAAGTTCCACTGACTTTCCTAATCAAAATTTTGCAAGTCCACTGACTTTCCTAATCAAAATTTTACAAGTCCACTGACTTGACTTTCCATAATTCATATTATTAGGAGAGAGATCTTATTAATCATGCATGTCCTTGGTGTGTGCTTTCATATACCCATAATTAGTACAAGTGTGTACTAATCCCATACAACTCTATACTTTTAGGTGCAGGTACAGGCGGACGCTAGAGCTTACAATACGACGTTGCAGCTATTCGGACGTGGAGCATTCATCCGGACTTGGTAGGCCTTCATGCTTTCGAGGATGCTTGCCCATTATATTCTAGATCAGATATAGGTTTGAGTTAGTGGAGTATGTTCCACTAATGTTTCATTTCCTGTTTCATTTCAAACTTTGTTTTGGTGTTGTTTTGGCAATGATACGTATGCAATTATGAACTTCTTCTTTCATTTGATTATTTCTATATTAGATGGTTGACTTGTGAACGCCTACGATGTTAAGTATTATGTGTTTCACATGAAATAAGAAAACAAAAAATTCAAATTTTCTTCTAAAATTAACCTAGATAAAGTAACAATGACGTATGTATGCTTGTCTTCGACCTCTAAGAGGCCAACGACGCCGATCTCATCTGGGTCTAGATACTGGTCGTGACAAAGTTGGTATCAGAGTCCTAGGTTGAATTCCGAGGATAGTAAGTTCACATCAACCACATGGAGTAGTTTCTAAGTCATGGTAGTGAAGTGCACCACTATCTTAAATCAGAGAGTGCATGATGCGTAGGAAAAATTCCCTTCTTCTGATCTTATCAGGCCTTTTCAAATGTCTGATTTCTTAGTGTTATGAGCCTGTCTAACATCAATTCGTATTATTTACAGAAAATGAACACTAGAAGGAACGTTGGTTAGAGGAGAGGAGGAGCAGCTGCTAGGGGTAACCAAGTTCTACCCCAAGCTCTAGCTGAAGGAGTGGCCATGCCAGTTAACCAAGCTGGGTTGACTGATGCGGAGGTGCGGACTGCTCTGGCTTAGATGGCTCAAGCTATCACTATGCAGGACCAGGCTATGACGGATCAGACCAACAGACAGGATGTTCAACAGGAGAACCCACCCATACGTAGCATGGTAGACAGACTACGAGATTTTACAAGGATGAATCATCCGATTTTCACAAGGTCCAAAACTTCAGAGGATCCCCAGGAGTTCATGGATGAGGTACATAAGATCTTGGTGGCCATGGGGGCCACATATACTGAGAAGGCTGAGCAGGCTTCCTATCAGCTCAAGGATGTTGCGCAGTCTTGGTGCAAGATGTGGCAGGATAGCCGAGCTTTGGGCGGAGTTCTGGTCACTTGGGAGCTGTTTAAGCCAGCCTTCATGGCGAGATTCTTTCCCAGGAGATGAGGGAGGCCAAGGTTGAGGAAATTATCAACCTTAAGCAGGGATCTATGACAGTCAGGGAGTATTCCCTGAAGTTTGTTAAACTATCAAGGTATGCCACTTCCTTTGTGTCTAACAGCAGGGATGAGATGAGCAGGTTCCTCACAGTAATCACCGTAGATCTGGAAGAGGAGTGTAGGGCTGCGATGCTCCACGATAACATGGACCTCTCCAGGTTGATGGTGCATGTCCAGCAAGTAGAGGACAGCCGGAAGAAGAGGGGCGTCCGTGATGTTAGGAGGCCTAAACCTTCTGATCAGGTAGGTCCTAGTAATGCTGGCAACAGGAAAAACTTCAGCGTTCGTGAGCAGCCCAAATTCAGAAAGGGGCATTAGAGTTTGAGAAACTCTAACTTTCAGAGGAGTGCAACACCTAGAGGAGGCAGACCCGATCCCAAGAAGGGCAATGGAGGTGATGTGCAGTGTCCTGGAAATGACTGTGCCAAGTGTGGTCGTGCTCACAGTGGAGAATGAAGACAGGGCACTAATGCCTGTTTTGGTTGAGGAAAGAACAGGAACATGGTCAAGGACTGCCCACATGACAAGGGTCAGGATGGAGGTAATGCTCAGCCTAGGCCTAATCCACAGGGTGTAGCAGCATTTGAGCCTCCTAAGAGGAACAGGTTCTACGCCTTGAAGGGTAGGGAGGAGTAGGAGAAGTCCGCTGATGTGGTCATAGGTATGCTGCAAGTATTCTCAACTTCTATTTATGCCTTACTTCATCCAGGGTCTACGCGTTCCTTTGTAACTCCTTTGCTTGTTCTCATTTTTGAGATATTGCCTGAAGTTTTGCGTGATCCTATAGTGGTTAGTACACCTTTAGGAGACAATATAAGAACTGATAGAGTATACAAGGATTCCCCAAATAGTTGTATGTGGTAAGACTATGTATGTAGACTTGGTTGAGTTACCAATGAAAGATTTTGATGTTATTCTTGGCATGGACTGGCTTCATAGTTGTTATGCTTGTATGGATTGCCATAGTAGGGTTGTGAGATTTCATTTCCCAGATGAAATAGAGCTGGTCTGGGAGGGGTACAATTCGAGTCGTCATAATCCCTTGATTTCGAACCTTAAGTTCAATGAAATGATATCCAAAGGATTATTGTGTCATCTTGTGAGTGTTAATGATTTAGATCATGACATTCCTTTCATATAATCAGTCCATGTAGTGAATGAGTTCCCATTTGTGTTTTCTGATGATTTGCCTGGAGTTTCTCCCCCTCGAGAGATTGACTTTGATATCGACTTAGAACCCGATACTAAACCAATTTCGATTAATCTTTACAGAATAGCTCCAACTGAACTTAAAGAGTTGAAGCTGCAATTAAAAGATCTCACTAATAAGGATTTCATTCAGCCGAGCATATCCCCTTGGGGAGCTCCAGTTTTGTTTGTGAAAAAGAAAGATGGAACCCTTAGAATGTGTATCGATTATTAGCAGCTCAACAAAGTCACTATCAAGAATAAGTATCCACTTCCCAGAATAGATGACTTGTTCGACCAACTCCAAGGGTCTAGTTTCTTTTCAAAGATTGATTATCGTTCAGGGTACCATCAGCTTAGGGTTAGGGATGAAGATATTCCAAATACGACCTTTCATACCTGTTACGGTCATTACGAGTTTCTAGTTGTGTCATTTGGTCTCACTAATGAACCTGCTGTATTTATGGATCTCATGAACAGATTCTTCCGTGAATACGTTGACTCTTTCATCATAGTATTTATTGATGATATTCTCATCTACTCTAAGACCAAGGAAGAGCATGAACAACATTTCAGACGAACCTTGTAGGTACTTAGACAACATCGGCTCTATGCCAAATTCAGCAAGTGTGAATTCTGGCTTAAATCAGTGACCTTCTTGGGTCATGTTGTGTGCGACAAAGGTGTGGAGGTAGACCTTAGGAAGACTGAGGCTGTTAAGAACTGGCCGAAATCTCTTACTCCTACAGACATCCGTAGCTTCTTTGGATTGGATGGTTATTATCGTCGGTTTGTGGAGGGTTTTTCCTCCATTGTGGCCCCACTCACAGCTTCGATAAATAAGAAAGTCAAGTTCGAATGGGCGCATACTTGTGAGAAGAGTTTCCAGGAGCTCAAGGGTAGACTCACTTCAGCCCCGGTGCTTACTTTACCTAAGTGTGGAGAGAATTACACTGTTTATTGTGATGCATCTAGGATTGGTTTGGGTTGTGTTCTTATGCAGGGTGGTAAGATGATAGCTTATGCATCCAGACAGCTCAAGGTTCATGAAAAGAATTATCCCACTCATGACATGCAATTGACAGTTGTGATGTTTGCACTGAAACTGTGGAGGCACTACTTGTATAGAGTGCATGTGGATGTGTTCACAGACCACAAAGGTCTCCAGTACGTGTTCACACAGAAGGAGTTGAATCTACGTCAGTGTAGGTGGTTGGAGCTGTTGAAGGACTATGACATAAATTTCCACTACCATCCGAGTAAGGCTAATGTTGTAGCTGATGCTTTAAGCAGTATGAGCATGGGACGTACAGCCCACGTTGAGGATGAGAAAAAGGAGTTGGTGAAAGATGTACACAGACTGGCCAGAATGGGTGTGCGGTTGGTTGACTCTACTAGTAGGGGTGTTTCAGTTCATCCTAGTTCTGAATCATCCTTGGTAGTTGAAGTCAAGAAGGGTCAACATCTTAATCCGGTGTTGATGGAGTTGAAGGACTCAATGTTGGTAAAGATGAATTGGTCTTTTGTTTTGGGAGGTGACAGCATATTTAGGTACTAGGACAGGCTGTGTGTACCAGATGTGGATGATTTGCGGACCAAAATTGTTTCAGAGGCCCGTGGTTCCAAATATTTGATACATCCAGGTTCCACAAAGATATATCATGACCTTAAGCAGATCTATGGGTGGGATGGCATGAAGAAGGACATTACTGAATATATGGTCAAGTGTCCTAATTGAAAATATGTTAAGGCAGAACATCTTAAGCCTGGCGATCTTACTCAGATGATCGAGGTTCCGACTTGGAAGTGAGAGGCCATTAATATGGACTTCGTGGTTGGTCTTCCAAAGACTAGGACACAGCATGACTCCATATGGGTTATTATGGACAGGATGACTAAGTCTGCCCACTTTATCCCTGTAAAGTCTACTTATAGAGCCGAGGATTATGCGAGACTCTACATTGATGAGATTTTGAGATGGTATGGGATTACTTTGTCTATCATTTCAGATAGAGGAGCTCAGTTCACTTCACATTTCTGGAGATCCTTCCAGAAGAGCTTAGGCACACAAGTGAAGCTTAGTACTGCCTTTCATCCTCAGACTGATGGGCAGGCAGAGCGCACCATTCAGACATTGGAGGATATGTTGAGGGAGTGTGTGATTTACTTCAGGGGTAGCTGGGACGACCATCTTCCTTTGATAGAGTTCTCGTATAATAATAGCTATTACTCCAGCATTGGGATGGCACCATTTGAGGCGCTGTATGGTAGAAGGTGTAGGTCTCCAGTTGGGTGGTTTGAGGTTGGAGAGTCATCCATTTTGGGTCCAGATATCATTCATGAGTCCTTAGAGAAGGTCAGAGTGATTAGGGACAGGTTGACTACTGCTTACAGTCGGCAGAAGTCTTATGCAGACAATAGAAAATGGCCATTAGAGTTTGATGTTGATGACCAGGTCTATTTGAAGAAATCACCTATGAAGGGGGTGATGATGTTTGGCAGGAAAGGGAAGTTGAGTCCGAGGTATGTTGGGCCATATACTATCCTACAGCGTGTTGGTGAGATGGCCTATGAGTTGGCCTGCGGAGCTAGCTTCTGTTCATCCTGTCTTTCACGTTTCTATGTTAAAGAAGTGCCTAGGTGATCCAGCATCGATTTTACCTGTTGAAGGTTTGGGGGTCGATGAAGACTTGTTCTATGAGGAGGTACCTGTTGAGATTTTAGACGGACAGATCAAGCGGAACAAGGATATAACCACAGTGAAGGTGTTGTGGAGGAATCATCTTGTTGAGGGTCCTACATAGAAGGCCGAGGACGATCTGAGATCCCGCTACCCTCATCTTTTCAGCTCTTGAGGTTAGACTTCCTACTCTTAAGTCTAAGTTTCCTTATCTCTCCATTCTTTGTCGCAATTGTTTGATTGTGTATAGTAACTATGTTATGATCTGACTGGAATTATGCTATATAGTTAGTAGTTTAATTCAGGGATGAATGTTTCTATGGGGGGATAATGTAACATTCCTAAAAATGGATATGCTAAGTAATGCTTAAAGTGTCTAAAATGCCTACGATTAGACCGGGTTTACACGGATTGATGCGCATAGAAACAGACCTATGAACCCTTGCGACCTCCAAGCCAACTAACTTGGGGAGTTAGTTGAGATATGAAAGGTTGGGTCCAGCCATATAGGTCTCCCAAATATGAAGGTTTACTCGGATGAGTCTTTACTTGACTTAAAAAGGGGAAATCTTAAGTTTGGAGGGTCTAGGAGTAAAATGGTCTTTTTCCAGGCTAAGGGTAGTATCGTAATTATCCTAAATAAGTAATTAATTATTAAATTAATAAGGTGGAGGGGTATTTTCAGTAGAGAGGGCCGAAATTATCCTTTTAGCAAAATCTTGCTCCACCCGGGTTCGAACCTAGGTGGGAGCAATGATTTAATTTGTTTTATTTAAATTGGTAAATTAATTTAATTAATTAATATTTAATAGCTGATTTAAGAAAAAGGAAAATCAGGTTTTAACTATTAATTATTATTTACTAATTAAGATATTTTATTTGACTAAGTCTTGCCTAAGAGTCCTAGTTGAGTAAGTCTAAACTACTTCACCTCTTTCAAATCTCTTTCACATTTAAATCTCTCTCACGTCAATATCTCTCTCTTGCTTTTCACTTTCTCTCTAACTAACCAAAACACAAGAACTGAAAAGCAGCCAAAAGTTCTTCACACTTGAAGAACTTTCACGTTAAAAACATATACAAAACGTTAACAAAAAACGTAAGGCAAAAGGAAGGGTTTTGCGTTGAGTTTTGTGTTGAGGTTTTGAGACTTGGACGTGAGTTTGTATAAAGTCTTTGGGCAGCAGGTTCAAGGGTTGAATGACGTGAAATAGGGTATGGGTTTTCTTTCTCTTGGTCCCTTTCCCAAGAGACCCTTAACTCTCAGATGAATCTACTCCGAAAACTAGGATTTTTCCCCATTACATGTTTCCTGTTACTAGCTCCCAATGATCTTAGGTTGGTATGTCTGCTGGTAGATTAGGCGTGTAATGTGATGTTTGTGATGAACATGTTCATGAAACTGTGATCGGAATTGTATGATCGATAATTTATGTCTTCCGAAATTATGTGAAAAATTATGTGTCTGCAATATGTAAGCTTTGACATATACTGTTGGTTTGAAGTTCGAAAATGACATGTTTTATGGTTGTATTTGACGTGCACAAACTTGCATAAATCATGTTCATATGAGGTTTAATATGGCTGATTGGAGTGGAAAAACTTTTAGCTAAATATAACTACGAAACTACACCTAAAAACATACTAAATGATCCATGAATTACCCTAAGAACTAATGTATAAATGTTAATAAAAAGGAGTAAAAAGACATGACAAAATTTCCAGCATTTTATAAGCTTGATTTCGGCCGAACAAGAATGAACAAATCTGAAATCTTAAATGAGTATGAAATAAGTGAGGTTGCTAGGGATTGAACCCGAGACCTCACAAAAAAATCATTAAACAAATAAATGAGTTAATGGGGTTAAGGGGAATCGAACAAGGGTGACCTTGACTGAAAATGATAATATTTCACTAAGGCATATTTTAATTAATTAACTTAAAAAGGAGTAAGGCACACGGGATTCGAACCCGAGTGCCCTTAGTCGACTCTCCTAAGCCTAAAACGGAAATAAAGAAATGAGAGGGGTGGGATTCGAACCCACAACCTCTCGGTTAAACAAGAGAGTAAAGAGAAAAATAATGGAGAAAATAAATGTGGAGAGTGGGGATTGAACCCCCAACCTCTTGAATGGATGAGAGGGTTAAGAGAAAGTTAAAGGAGAAAATAAATGTGGAGAGTGGGGATTGAACCCACAACCTCTTGGATATGTGAGAAAGTTAAGAGATAAATTAAAAGAAAAATAATGAGCTTGTGGAGGATTGAACCCACAACCTCCTTGACTTAAACGAAAAAGGAGAGGATAAAAAGAAAGGAAATATTATGGGGTTGATAGGATCGAACTAGGGTCCCCCAAATCTGAAAAATTCAATTATCAAGTTTAAAATAAGATTAAGAGTTGTCCAAGGGATTCGAAATCGGGTTCCTTTGACCAATTCCGTATTGACACATAGGTCATACATAAGTAAATATTTAATGAATACTGCCTCTAAATATCGAAATCAATATCTTGGCATATCTACAAGATGCATAAGTCTTGTACACATAATCTTGGGTAAACATGAATCACTTAGACAAACTATGAATGAAGCCTCATGGCTTGTATGTGTGGACTCATAAGTCTAGCATACGTTTAAAACTAAATGACCCTAAGATGTATGTGATAAAATGATGTAACCCTAGAAGGGTCAAGTAAGAGTGTGAAACACACTAAATGGCCAAGTGCATTGGCATATCATTAAAATGAACATTCACGTGAAGGGGTGAGTAATTATGAAAATCAGATGTGTTAAAGTTAATGAATGAGGTGACAATATGATAAGAGGCTAATGTGAAATATGAGAGCAATCTCAAATGAGCCTAAGTAAGTGTTCCCGAAACGTAATCACCTATGAGAGTGTAAAGCTAATGAAGAGACCAGTCTCTATGAACACTTTAATGAAATATTTAAGTTAATGCATACTTAATACTAATGATGAGATGAGAAATCATCTTAATGAGATATTATGTCCTTATGCTAGAAGTCAGCTTCCATGATGTATGAGTTGAATGTAATGAACTTTATACTAAGCACCGATAGGCTAGCTATGAGTGGTGATGCCTTCTTTCCAGAAGGGCGGAGGTTCACGTAACTCTCATGACATGACACTGTCCGGCATACCGAAAATGGGTCTCCTTATATCTCCTAGTCTTTGAACCTATACAGCCAATATAGGGATCTAGCTGGGTTCAATTCCTTATATACGCTAGCATGTTTTGGTTCACTTTGGCCGGTGAATCCACCTCTTTTTGGTGTGGGGATTACACACTGGATTTCATGATGCTCACATGATCTATGTCGGTTAAGGTTAAAGTTCCCAAAGAAATAATGAGGCCAGCCTCAACGAATACACATAATGAAATGAACGATATCAAATTTGTTAGGATAGGATAATCAAGAGGTGATCTAGACTTAAGTAATAGCACCAGGTTATTCTTGGTCGTTGCACAGCAAACCCGATGAGAGTCTTAAACTACATTCTATGTATGACTGGTGGCTGCACTAGTATTTGAAAGAATGAAAATGAAGTACACATGAATGAATAAAGCAGACTATGTGTTTGTTAAAAAAGGCTCCCTAGTTGAGGTCCCATATGTTGAGCCCTCATTTTGGGAAGTCCTAATGTCTAGTCCATGATTCCAAGGTCTCATGGCATATGAAAGAATGAAATGAACTACGTGATATAATATGTGCAATATGTTATGTGTTGCTTGTAAAATGATAAGTATGATGCATGTTACTCTCATGGCATGACTTTCCTAATACAAATCTGGCAAGTCCACTGACTTTCCTAATCCAAATTTGGCAAGTCCACTGACTTTCCTAATCCTAATTTGGCAAGTCCACTGACTTGACTTTCCATAATTCATATAATTAGAAGAGATCTTTTCTTAATCATTCATGTCCTTGGTGTGTGCTTGCATATACCCATACTTAGTACAAGTGTGTACTAATCCCATACAACTCTATACTTTTAGGTGCAGGTGCAGGCGGACGTTAGAGCTTACCATACGACGCTGCAACTATTCGGACGTGGAGCATTCATCCGGACTTGGTAGGCCCTCATGCTTTCGAGGACGCTTGCCCAATATATTCTAGCTTAGATATAGGTTTGAGTTAGTGGAGTATGTTCCACTAATGTATCATTTCCCGTTTCATTTCATTTGTGTTGGTGTTGTTTGGCAAGGATACGTTTAATGTAATTATGAAATGCTTCTTTCATTTGATTATTTCTATTTTAGATGCTTGACTTGTGAATGCCTATGATGTTAAGTATAATGTGTTTCACATGAAATAAGAAAAAAAAAGTTCAAATTTTTCGCTAAAATTAACCTAGATGAAGTAACGAAAACGTATGTAGGCTTGTCTGTGACCACTGAGAGGTCAACGACGCCGCTCTCGTCAGGGGTCTAGATTTCGGTCGTGACACTCGGTCACCCCTTTCTCCCTTTTAATGTGTTTTCCTTTTTTATCTAAATTACATTCGACCTGAATTCTCAAGAATGAGATACGTAGACGGCCTACGTCGGTCTCAACAGTGCTCCTTAGTTAAATTTTTATGTTTTTGTAGATCCTCGATAGTCGAACTATGTTTGACCTAATTCCTACTTCAATGAGATATGTAGGCACCACAACAGCTCGGTCATCTCAACCTAAGATTTCTATTTTCTTTATAATAAAAACTGGGCAAGAAGAGAATCTCTCCAATAAGTCAAGATTGAAGCCACATTGATAATTGTAATTCGGACAAAATTTTCGAGAGGATCTCAAAAATTCCGCAATTCATTCATCGACAATTCAAGATATTCTAAAATATTTATTTGGGACAGAAATTTTTTAGGATGACCTTAAAAATTAATCATGACTTCATTAGAAATTTAAGACAATTGTGAATAACTATCGCATGATCAGGGGTAGAAGTAATTTCAAGTGATCCCTCAACGTTGTGTTAAGATTAGAATTCAACTTCAACAATCTTTGACATTTCAAGTGTTAGATCGCCCAAACTTCAACAATCTTTAGAATTTTCCAACAAGTTGTCTTATATATCTCAAAACATCAACGCCAAATGCGTTCATCAGGCTTGACATGACATGATACTCGGCAGTGACCTTTTTCAATTATAGTTTTTTAAAAACCTTATTCTTAAATATTTTTCTATATGTTTCAAATATTTATTCATAAAATGTTTTGTCTTGTTTATCGAGAAGTAAGAGATCGGAGCGATAAATTGAAGATATTAAGACAAGGAGCAAGCGTTTGAAGAAGTCAACACAGATCATTTTGTTTATGATAAATTAACAATTTTTCTATGGATGCAAGTTTATGATATTGCCTCAAGTTCACCAAATTCCTCCATTCAACGAGTATAGCGAAGTTAAAAGGAGTAAGGAGCTCTCCAAAATTGACAACTTTTTTGTGAATGCAGGAAAGTAATTGAATTTTTTCAAAAGAAAAAGAAAGAGTTTTGAATACGAGCAACAACACCTTGTTTAAATTCCCAGCAAAACACGAGTCGTGACAAAGACAAAGTGTTCAAAATGTGAACAAGTGAAAGTATCAGCCTCAACATATACAACCATCTTCGATGACACGAGATTACATTTCTAGCATCAAGAACGTTTGAAGAATATTCACAAATCTTGTCGATATCATACGCAATTATGTGAAATACGCAAAAGGACATCATTTTTACCACCCGGATGGACATTCCTAATGCATCATCAAAATGAGATAAAAGCATCAGCAGAGAGACATCATCGTCATCCTACCAATGGTTCGTCAACATTATCCTACCAATGGATCAATATTACCCTATCGACGGATCTTCATTATCGTTATCCTACCAATGGATCAACATTATCCTATCAATGTATCATCAAAATTATCCTACCAATGGATCAACATTACCCTACCGACGGAACTACATTACAATTATCCTGTGGCGGAATGGTCTGGTGGACTCTTGTACTTGTATCAGTTTGTATTATGAACCCTTCTACTTAACTATTTGTCAACTGAGCCCTTAGACTCAGGAAAACTCAAGATTTTGAACCCCCTTGGCTTTGTGTGAACTTCAAACGCTCAACAAAAGTGATATGTCGTCATCCACGTTAGATTTTAAATGACAAATAATTAATTATTTATTTTTAAGAAAAAAAATGTTTTCCCTTCTTTCCTTTTTTCATTCTTCTTTAACCATGTTTCCCATTTTTACATAGATATCACCACTACAATCATCATCCTCACCATTATCAGCACTTTCCTATATTACAAAAATCACCATTATTTTTTATGTTTTCATCATTCATAAATTTCAGTTATATTTTTTTGTAAAACTTTGTTCATCACTTGAAACTTCATAAACCTCTTTTCTCCATTAATGCAAACTTTATCACCATTAAAATATCTCAATATATCCAAATATTGATTTAACAATTATTTTTTACCCATCAAAATTATCAAATTTATTGCCACACAAATTTGTAGAAATGAGAAGAAAAAACTAGATGAAGGACACCATATTAGAAGCTAAAGAAAAAAAAATATTTTGAAGGTGCTACCGCCACACCACCAGATCTAGCAGTCGCCGCCAGATCTGGCCGTAGCCACCACACCATCACAAAACTACCGTTGTCTTCCTTCGGCGTCATACCACTAGATCTGGCCGAAATCTCTTTAATTGTTGTAACTAGATTCTCCAACCTAGCCATCGCCGCCACACTTTCTTAGACGAGCACCACTAATATTGACCTATCCCTTTAAAGGCGAATCAATAGAGTCAAGAAGGTTTCAATGCCAAGATTTGATGACAAGAGTATAGAAAAATAAAGAATTGAGCATGGAGATGGTTGCTATTGAAGGTGGAATATGGTGAAGAAGATGTGGTCTTCTTAATTATTTTTTAATTTTTGTATTATTTTATTTTTTTATAAATATTTTTAAAACTGAAATATGGTACTCACTCACCTTAAAGAGTGTGAAATCACACACTTTCGCCAACTCAGCCATCTTAAAGCCACATAAGCGTGGTTAATGGTCAGAAGGGTCCGATATATTGTGTTTTATTGAGTCTAAGGGTACATATGACAAATAGATAAGTAGAATGGTTCAGAATACAAATTGATACAAATACAAGGGTCCTCCAGACCGTTTCGTCTTATCCTATCAATGGATCAACATTATCCTACTAATGGATCGTCAACATTATCCGACCAATTGATCATATTATCCTACCAACTGATCCAAATCCTCATCATCATCATCATCGCAACAAATCTCTTTCATCATTATCCTACCAATGGATCTTCATCAGTATTATCTTATAAGTGGATTATTGTTAATCATTATTTTACCGATGGAGAATTATCATCATATCAATGGAGTAGTATAATCTTACCAATGGATCATTAACAAAGAATCATCATCCTAACAATGGAGCATCAACATCATCCTGTCAATGGAGCATGAACATTATCCTACTAAGGGAGCATCGTCATCTCGCTGATGGATCATCAATCATTATCCTATGAATGGAGCATCGACATGATCATCCTATTATTTTACAACATTATCCTACCAATGGATCATTATCATCCTAGCAATGGAGCATCATCATCATCCTATCGGTAGAGCAACATCATCATCCTATTATTATCGTCATCATACCAATGAAGAATCATTATATTATAATTGAAGTATTAACATCATTATCCTATCGATGAAGTGTCATCATTATCCCGTCATGTAGCAGCTTTATCCTATCAATGGATCAACATTATCCTAACAATGGACTATTGTCATCTTACTAATGAAGAATCATCATCATTAATTTCATTTGCAGGAACGACATCAAGAAAACCATCAACGTATTACATCAGTCTATAATTTATTACTTCAACATTAAATGAAGAGTACATTGAAGATTATACTGCAAATATGAGTCACATGCCTTATTTGCTTTATGTCAAACCCGAAGAAGTTGACGTCAAATGTTCAAAGAGAAAAATCAAGTGTCAACATGGTAAAAGACACTATCTCCCCATTTGAATTTCACTTTTATGCTAAATGAGTTTTATTTCAGTCTTTGTCAAGAGCATCCAAAAGGATGAATTCTCCAAAACAAATCACAGGTGTGGACGACATCAAAGAGGATGTTGCACAACGTGGAACTTTTTCTTAACAGCAAACCGGGACATAGTCCAAAGAGAGGTATTAAACTCTTAGGATGCGAGCTGAGGAAAGACTTACACGACAATCAAACCATACCCCTATCAGAAGGCATATGGATTTTTCTTTAGGTTTCTAAGTTTCAGTTTCGCATCCAAAATTTTAGTCTCCACCGAAAGCATCTTTCCAACTTGAGTGACAGTGCACCAAGAACTTAAAAATTATGTCCATGTAAGTTCTTGCTTATGGATGTTAAGATCTCCACACTCATGGCTAAGAGGTTGCAAGCCTCTTTTTCATAATCAATTTATTTTTCACTCTTCTAGAATCGAAGGTTATCTAGCATAATAGATTCTCTTTTCAACCGATCGAGTTGAACTACAAGCAGCCTAATTTCCTAAGTTGAGGGATATGTAGGCAAGATTAGTGTTGAAAACTCGATTGTATCCCAACATTCTCTCTTAAAACTTATTCATTAGCATTCTTGTCTCTTCATAATTTTATATTGGAATAGCTTTTAAATTCTTTCGTTATTGTGCGTTCAATCAAACGTATCAAACTACAAGTGACCTGAATTCTCATAAAGCTAGGAAACCCATTTTCGAGGTTTGGCCAAAATTCCTTAAGTCCTTAACAAATCCCTTTTTTAAATATGAATATGTGGTCAGTTAAAATTGGCTTGGTCAATTTCATTTTCCTCGAATCTCTTGCATCAATCCAAGTAAAATGAGGGACAATTGTTGACACCTAATTTTGACCATCCACAATACATATTAATCATCGAGCTTCTTAAATTCCAAACGATTTGAAATAATTTACTTTATAAAATTCAAAATATTTTTCAAGTTATTTTAATTAGTTTTGTCACTTTTTACAATTTTAAAATAATATGCATGTTCTATATAATTTTGTAAATAATTAGCATATTTTATAAACATTCAAAAATCATCTCAAAAAAATTTTGTTTATTTGAGTATTTGGTTAATTAGTTTAATTATTTGTTAGTTTATATTTTTGAGTTAATTAGTTATATATAAGTTAATCATTTTATTTCATTAAGATTAAGAAGCTTGTTAATTAATTAGTATTAATTTGCCTTATTTAGATTTTAGCCGAATTTGTTGATTTAAATAAATTTGGCTATATAATAAACTCCAAGATCTAATCCTTCTATGACATCACCTTACACCCATCAATAGGCCAATTTTGGGCCATTTTCTAGTGGCCCAATTCAACAATTTGAGTCAACCCCTAGTTAAACAATTTCAGACCCATTTAGGGAAAATTTTTAAAATGTCAATATTTTGACATTTAATAAGACTAATTGTCAATACTTTCAATATTTAATAAAAATGTAAAAAAAGAAACAATTATTAAAAACATAAAGGAGAAATTAAGGGGAGAGAAAAATACTAAAAAGTACTTAAAAGTCTTATCAGTTACAAAAATTCAAAAACAAAGAACTAATTGGCAATTTATCAAAATACAACAACTTTCATCTCTTTCTTCTTCTTTCACAATGTTCTAAAAAACACACCTATCACCATTGTTCTAAAAATTCAATTTTTGATTTTCTTGATTTTTTTTTTGTTTCTAAACACGTTTATTTACCATACATTATCATATTTGAAGAGTTTATTCTATTAAGGCATCATTTTGACATCATGAAATTATAATTTTATCTTTAAAAATGTCTAAAATTTTATGAAGTTATTTGGCTATCATGTTAAGGTTATGAAGTTTATGTATCTCCTTTTAAGAAATTTTCCAATATTCAAAATACAATACTCATCTATTCATGGTATAGGTATTAATCCATCTTACATATGTATTTTATTTTGCTTATTTCCAATATCACTTTGTATACCAAATAGTTTGTATTTAGATTTGATTTTATATTCGTCCTAATGTATACCAGAAAGTTTGTATTTAGATTTGATTTCGTATTCGTCCTAATGTATACCATAAAATTTTGTATTTATATTTTGATTTCGTATTCATTCTCAACTATAAATAGCCAAAATACAGTTTATTTATGTATTCATTATATGTGTATTCATCCTAATTGAATCAGTCAAATAGTTTTGTATTTTATTTTGCTCATTATATGTTTACACCAACTAGTTTATCTTTGATTTCGTATTCATTCATAATTTTAAATAATCAAAATACAGGTTTGTATTTAGATTATCACTTTGTAAAAACTAATTTGACTACAAACTACAGAACATACAAAATACTTTCAAATACTTTTGCGAAACAACTCAATACCTCAATGCTAATGTAGATTCTACTAAATTTGAAATATAAAAACAAATAATAAAAAAGATAAACAAAAATATTTTTAAATACTAAAATTCTGAAACACAAAAATAATTGATGAGTATGTTAACAAATTCACATAAAAATTAAAAAAAAGAATGACGAAAAATCTTCAATACATACAATCCAAAAGTTCAACATAATGTGTGATTTTGAAAACAAAAACTTGCAAAATAAATGATGAATTCAAAAATACCTTTATCATATGAGAGATTTTTTGATTTATTGATAGATCTGAACAAATTGTTACGAACTTGAATTATTAGTTCTTCTTCAACAATTAGAGAGAATAATGGCGAAATTTTGATGAAAGAAAAAAAAAGTGAATGATGGGATGGTGAAAACTGAAAAGTTGATGAAAGAGAAAAAATTTGAAAAGTGAAAAATGAAAAATAAATTTAATGGTACTAAAGCATAGGAAGAAGTGTAAATGGATAATGGATGTAGAATTTGATTCGAAATTGGACTGTTTTGAGAAATAAAATTTGAATACAAATTATTTTCTAAAATATTGATATTTTGACATTTTCAATAATTCTTTTAAAACTTAAATGAAAAATGTGATTTCAAAATTTCAATAAAGTTTAAATTCTTCTACTTGCAATTGTTGAAAGAAATTTAATTTTCATCCGGTAAAGAATGTTCTAAACATCATTTAGTCCAAGTAAGTTGCCAAATATTTTTATATTTTTCTTTGTTCATCAAAACTGAATTGTAATTAACCTTCATTTGTGTGTTATTCTACTTCAATTTTGTGTTTGAAATTATGACAACAAAGAGCAACATTAGACTAAAATTACGACTCAAAAAGGATGCTCATAATTTGGGAATGGGACAGTTTTTTTAGGATTCTTTTAAAATTAAATCTGAAAAGTTGAAAATCTTTTTAGAGGATAATCAAAATTATTTAACAATATTCATTTAAAATCAAAAAGAAAAGAATAAGAAGCAAACAAAATTTTAATGACATAAAAATTAAACTGACGATTTGTTCAAATATGCAATTACTTCTTATTTATGAATTTCTATACTAAAGGAAATCATCTACCTATTTATGCATTGATTCCTTCATTCTATAAATATATGTCCTCTTTTTCAAGAAAAAAATTATTGATTTCATTAGAATTTTCTTTAAACCACGTTTTATAAATTGACAAAAGTCAAATTTTATTTGGTCTGAATATTTCCGATAATTTTTTTAATTTTGTTGAATATTAATTTTGATTTTCTTTATGAAATTCAAACTTTAAAATAATTGAATTTTACATGAATAATCAGGATGATGAAAATAACAATATAATTTAATTCTTAAAAGTTATTTTTCTCAATTTGATTATTAATAATAAGAAATCACATATCGTTTCAATAATTAAAATTAAAATGGATAAAGGATTAACATCTATCTTAATTTGATTTGATTTAAAATGTAATAAAAAAATTACTCAAATGAAATTACATTTGCTTTTCTACTTCTAAAAAGCACAGACAGTTTGACTATTAATATATTTAATTAATTTAAAAGAATAAGAATGTGAACAAATTAAATTTAAGAAAACTAGATTTTCATCTTATATCATATTATATATAATGATTTATTTTAAGCTCACGTTAATTTAAGTTAATTTTTTATTTTTAAAAAAATCATGAATATAATTATGATTATTTTAAATTATTACGTTAAATCAAAACAGTTTTAAACATTATTTTTCAATGATAGAGAAATCGTTAACTATATTATATAATTAATTAAATATTTAGTCTTATTAGTTGAAATTTTAAACTAAATAAAAAATATAAATAACAATTAAATGTACTGCTAAAAAATTCAAATAATTTACACTATTTATTAACCGTTTGTATAATATTTGTTTATTCTTATTAAATTAATATATTTGCTTATTCTAATTAGTTTTAAATTTAAAAGAAGTCCCTTTATAAATTTTATATAAAATAATACGATAATTAAAAGAACAGAATTCCCCATTACATCTGCATTACTATGTAGTCCTAAAAAATTATGAAAAACTATGTCGATAACCATTATTTTATCATTAGTCATCTTAAATTAAATTTAAAATAGAAATGAATAATTACGTATTTTAAATAATATCAAATTATAAAAAATAACATTATTTTCGCCTTTATATTGTAAGTTTATGTTTGTTTATGATTATTTTATTTCGTAAAAATAAAAATATAATATTACATAGTGTTAAACAATAATTATACTCAATTCATTTTACTTTTCACATATTATATTTAAAATTAATATGAAAAGGTAACGTTTTGAGTTTTTTTTTTTTGTCAGGATGATTGGTGTGGGAGTTTGGTGGATTTGAATTTTTATTTTTTATTTTCGACATATTGTTAAAGTTATTATCTACACATATTTAAAGTTAAGAATTTTTTTGATAATATTATTTAATAATTAGATAATTTTTTGAAATTGTCTATAGATCAATTTATGATTATATATTTATCAACTAATCGCGCAATGCGCAGCACGTATACTAGTATTACCTTATAGACAATATTTGTTGTGCATTTTTCATTAGTCAGATGTATTTTGCACGTGTATTTCACATTAAACTGTATAGATATTTTTCTTAGAACTATTTTTTTGGTGTATTAATTTTTATTTTTATAAGTTATAACATAGTAGATGACGTTCTTGCTGTTGTCACTCATATTTGACTTCTCGATTCACTGTGTACATAAATCAAAGATAGTTATCTCACTGCCGATAATTAACTCAGAAAGGTTTTCATTTTTTTAACCGAAAAAACTAAAATTTAAAAGTAAAGAATTTATTCTATCCTTACTAAATATAATGACCTGTTTATCTTACACCCAACAAAAACATTATTCATATACTTGTAAATAATTTCAATTTATTTCACCAAGCATTATTTGTCAAAGAATAAATAACAACATGAGTTATCACATATATAGGAACGATATAATGATATGAACAACTATTTATCAAGGATTAATACAAAAAAAAGATGAAAGATAAAAATAATTAATTTAATAACTATGAGAATTCATAATATTATAATTAAATAATGTTAAAGAGTGTGAATAACATTTGCAATAATTATTAATATCTAAAACAATGTATAATGTTATAACTAAAGAATTAAGGTGCAATAGCTGAATTTCTAAACAATCTTATACATACATAAATAAATAAGATTTTAAATTAATGTTACAATTTTTTATATAGTTATTAGATTTTAATTTAGTTTAGGGACAAAATGAAAATGTTTATTCCATATCAATGAATACAAATTTATTTTGTAAATGCTAAATTTAAATGATTCATATATATTCACATATTTTCACATTTGTTGTAAGTTTTTCTCTTAAAAAAGAAACGTACTTAGAACATTATAAAATAATATATGATGAAGTTAGAAGATCTTATTAACTTGATATATAATACATCCATACATATATAATACTTTAATTTTAATAAAGATACCTATAAAAAAAAATAAACTAATACATACTATGTTTATATAGTAATAACTATTTTGAAGCAAACTTTCTGACAATTTAAATCACAAATGTGAATTGATAAATATAGTAGTCATTGTTTTATTTTGAACATAAAAAAAAAACAAATCATGACAATTATCTAACTCTTAAGAAATCTAATAATTTTGGAAATAGTTATTCAGAAGTATATATCTACATCACAAGAGAAATTGTTAACGAAAATAAATGTATTTAGATTACATCATGTTAACTTCATATGTTGGAACAATACATACTAATGTATATATTAAGTAAAAAATAATTATTATATCATCAAATTTATTTTTCTCAATTACTCATGGTTATGAAATATATATTTTTAGGATATAACAATTTACTTCATCAGAATAGCAGTGTCTCATATTCTACTCTCACTCAATGACAATACAGAATAGTGGTGTCTCATATTCTACTCTCAGTCAATGACAATTAAATTATACGTTTTTTTTTTAAAATGCAATAAGAAGAAGAGTAGAAGATTAAATAAAATTGTATTTGAAAAATAAGAGGAAGCCCCTCTATTTATAGTTAACAAAGGGTAGTATGAAAAAATTATTTTTGTGTCTTATCTTGAAAAGTCATGACCTTTTTTGAGAAAGTCACAATTCTTTGGAAAAGTCACAAATTATTGAAAATTTCACAAATCTTTGAAAAAGTCACAACTCATCAAAAAATCACAACCCTTTGAAAAAAGTCATTACAAAAAAGTCACAACTCATCGAAAAAGACACAGCTCTTTGAAAAAGTCACAACTTAACGAAAAAGTCACAACTCATCGAAAATGTCACAACCTAAGTTGGGAATATTGTAGTAATTTAATATTCAAGTTAGGAGTTCATGCGTTTAAGGTAATATAAAAGATATAGATAGATATAGATGTACATTGGTATGTATTCAGTAAATTAAGAATATTTTTATACTTAAATAGTGATGCTATTTCAGATTGTATTATGAATTCTTATTGGATGATTTTGTATTCATCATGGTATATTTGTTGTATTTGTGTTGTGTGATTTTATAAGGTATTGTACTTGGAGGTTTTTGTGTTAATTATGCTTTGTATATCATTTTTTTAGTTATGGACATTGTGAAATCGTTGTGTATCCAATTAAGTAAAGATACACATTAACTTATAAATTTGTATTCCTTTAAAACGACTAGTGATTATATTTCAGATTGTATTCACTCTTGTTATTTGATTGTTTCATATACATTATGACATATTTGTTGTAGTTGTGTTATGAGCTTTACAAGTTACCATATTTACATGTGTTTGTATTCATTATGCTATGTGTATCATTTTTTAGTTATGAACATTGCGAGAGTATTGTTTGTATCCAGTCAAGTTAAAATACATATTAACTTATACATTTGTATTGATTTTAAACAAACATTGATGGTTTTTCAGATTCTGTTCGGTATTGCATATTTGGTGTATTCATTAGATCATGACAATTATTGTATATGTCTAGTGTGGATTATAAGTTACATATAAATTTGTATTTATTTGATGTGTTTCTAAGTTACACTATGACATACTTTTTTTAGTTTATGTGCTTGTCAAGTTATGTGTTTTTCTTTTTACAAAACTCATATGTTATTTTGATTCTAATTGGTGTATTATTTTGAATAGGGAAAATACACAAGTACCCCCTCAACCTATGCCCGAAATTTCAGAGACACACTTATACTGTACTAAGGTTCTATTACCCCCCTGAACTTATTTTATAAGTAATTTTCTACCCCTTTTCGGCCTACGCAATACTAGCTTGAAAAAAAAGTCAATCAACGTTGGGCCCACAAGATAATGCCACGTAGGCTCAAAAGGGGTGTAATAGGACCTTAGTATAGTATAAGTGTGTCTGTGAGATTTTGGGCATAGGTTGAGGGGGTACTTGTGCATTATCCCTTTTGAATTTAGTATTCTCATTTATTTATCGATTTGAATTTTTATTTTCTCTTCTCTTAATGTACGTAGAGCTTACGGTATTTATATGTGTGCCTATGTCGAGTGATTGTCTTATGGACAAAAAAAGTTCAAGTTCTGCCAGCAACTTTGATTTAATCTTTTTGAGGTCAAGATATAATGCATTTCTTTGAAAGTATGGCCAACAAAATAATGATGTCAGGGCCACTAGTGATAGTGAAGCACCCCCAAGACATAACATGCCTCAGATAGTTCGTGATGATAGTGAAACAATTGAAATACAATAGTTTATAGTATGATTAATCTTTTCTTATTCTAAAATATTGTCTATTATACATTAAATTTTTTATAGCAGTTTATTCTGCAAAGTCATCATTTTGATCTTATGAAGTGTTATTATCATTAAAAAGTTTTGATACATATTATTGTATTTCATTGATTGCACATGTTGTATCTCTCAATAGAAAATTTAAATACAAATGGTTATGCTTTCAAATAAACTAAGATAAGTCGAATTTACTAGCCATTTTTTAAATACAAATAAAATTTGTGTTGCCACGATTTTTCATATACAATCTTAATTAATATTTGAAGTCACAATGAATGTATTCATTAATGTTCATTCAATCTCTATTTATCATAGTTGTTTCTCAACATTTTGTTTTATATTTTAATTATCAGATATTAATTTACTTTTTGTATTCGTTTTGAATATACTGAACTTGAACAATTTTGTATTCAGTTTTGATCATCTTGTATTTAGGCTTCGTAATGATACACTTTGTATTTATAAATTAAAGACTAATCAGATAAATATAGTTGTATCTACTGTTACTTCCAGAAAAGAAAGTCAATTATACAAGAACAATTTGAAGTAATATATTGAAATAAATACGTAATAAATGAAAAATACAAACTGACATCTGAATACATTTCAAAATATAATATTTATTTAAAATGATCAAAAACCAATTACATAAAATTAAGGACAAACAAAATTATCCAACACTTTTTTTAAAAATATAAACATATCTAGCTATTCAATGCATGGTCCATTCTTGCATGACCGCCTATCATGCCTCTTACATTCACAGGTACTACAAGAGTTCTGTTCTTCTTTTCATATGGTTGATTAGTACAATTTAACAGATACTACATTCATTGATCATATCCTTTTTGATAAAGGATACAATATAGTTCAATAAACTGAAAACAAATAACCAAATAAAAATGAAAATACAATACAATATCGTAAAAAATTGTAGTTGCTCCAATTTATTTTTCATAGGGATACAATTTGATTCAAAAACTAAAAACAAACAACCAAAGAAAAAATCATGTCTTCAAACAACCCATTGTTAATTTCGTATTCAACAAGCAAAAAAATTCTACGAATCCACTAGGAATACAATGTAGTTCAAAAAACAGAAAACTAATAACCAAACAAAAAAAAGGGATAATGCACAAGTACCCCCTCAACCTATACCCGAAATATTGTCACGACCCAATTTCTCGAGCCATGAAGGCACCTACTATAACCCATCAGTAGGTAAGCCAAACCACAACCCAGAACCACACATAATGGGTGTGAGGGTAGAAACTAAACAAGACTAAGAAAAATTACTATAACAACATAAGCAAACCAAAACATAAATGCAATAAAGGATCCCTCCCAGAACCTGGAAGTCACTAATACAGAGCTACCAACAAAACGAGTACAAGTCCCAACAGTGGACCACCGAAACTAGACTGTCTCGAAAAGTAAAAGACAAGTCTTTATATAAACAGATGGAGACTGAAATAGTACAAAACCCTGTGTGCTCACCCCTGTCTCCAGACCAGAAATTCTCCAAACTCGATCAACGCTGACTACTGGTGCTCGGACCTGCATCACGAAAATAGATGCAGAGTGTAGCATGAGTACCAAATAACAGGTACCCAGTAGGCATCATAGGCCGACTGAACTAGAAAAGTAAAGCACTATGAAAAGACGAAATCACAAAACTAGAGGTCAAGAACGGAAGGCTAAGTAACACAATAATGCACACGAGTGTATAAAGATCTAACTAAATTAATATAAATAAGCTAACTACACCTAACTGGACCCACCATAAGCCCAGAAGGTACACTCGTGCACAAGTTTAAATAAAAACCCGAACGGACCCCCATAAGTCCGACGCGTACACAAAATAACTATAACTTAAGGAGAATAGAACTCGAGGCCAAAGAACACCGAACCAAAAAGTAGAATCTGACGGTACGGAGGTCGGGCCTTGAACCGGACACTCACCAGAATTACACAAGTAGCCAATTGCAAAATATAAGTAACTGAGGCCGGACCTCTAACCGGATGCTCTACATACTTGAGGCCGGACCTCTAACCGGATGCTCTACATAAGTATGTGGATGGTCGAGGCCGGACCTTAAATCCGGATACCCGACAAAGATGTCGATATAGCATGCTGAAAGAGTCTTTATCTATCCATAATCATATAAACCCATGGAACACCATCCAGACTTAGCTAATCAATGTAAGACCTTACAGTCGAATAGAAACTCAACTTTGAATCACGGAGCGGAATTCATTGTCACTGACGTAACTCGAGAAGCCGTAACATCTAAGAAATAAGAGTAACTATCGCTAGAGCAAGCTCATCGTCTAGCTAAATACCAAACTATCAGACTCAAGTCTGCTACATCAGTCTACAAGGATTTAAGCCGGCCGAGCGACGTCGGGGCTAAACTAAGTCCTACCGACTTTGAATCATGCATTTCTAAGGAAAACCCTAGTCAAACCTAAACTAAGGCTCAACATACTTCTGACAACCAGTATTCAAACATACAAGTAATTCATATAGCAAAGAAGGTCAATATAAACATGCTCACAGTTACCCGATAATTCTCAGAACAAGGCCGAAAATATAATTTTTAACACCTATGCATGATCCAATAACTACCCAACCCAAATTCCAACTAATCAACATGCATTCACATGTTCGAGTTCAGTCTAAGAAGAGAAACCATAGCCTACCTGAACGCAGATCACGCGCGCTCCAAAATTCACTCCCCGGATCTTTTACTTTCTAAAAGGCCTCGAAACGTTGATACACTATCAGAAATAGAGTCACAACGTTATTACAGTCATTTAAACACTAAAATCGCAAGAAACGGAGACGGGTCAATTTCACAGTCAAAATAGAAAAAGTGGGATCCGCGTTGAGAAATCCCGCATTAACCCCAAATAAAAGTCCTAAATAACTCTCGAAACTTGTATACAAGAGTGGAACACAATTCAGGACTCAAGACAGTCCCAACATGAACATGCAACAAAAAAATCCAAATTCTAAGCTAAAAATCAGCAACAATGGCAGCAGCTACTTACAAGATTTTACCAAAAATGAAGCTCCAACAGCCAAAACCAATCACACCACGACGATCCTCACGAAAAACCCCACAATATAGGCTCTTGAATCGCTTGATTCGGACCTAAAATGGCCAAGAAATCACCTTCTAAAATTTCCCAAAACTTGTGCTCGAAAATGAGCTATGACAGCAGTTAAAACCCAAAATTTACCTCAAATCGGGTCCCCAAATCAGATTCCAAGCTCACCAATGCGTTGCCCTCGAAAAATCTCACAACTTAGCCTTTTGAATCGCCCAATTTGGAGTTGTATAGCTCAAGATATCAAGATTCCAAATTAAGACACAAAGCTGAAAGTTGGATTTTTAAAGGGGCTGCACCAGATTCAGCTTTGCCTACTTTCTTTAAAGTCTCCGACGGGTGCTCGGAATCCGTTCGGAACCTGATAAAAATAAAATAGATATGCTACCCTACCAAAGTCGACATTCCGGACTCAAAGGCGCAGTCGAAATTTTCATCAGAGGTCATCTCGATAAAATGTGGGTCCCACTTCCATTGGCCATTTTAAGTCAAAAACCACAAAAGGGCTCGGAAAAATATCAAAAACCTCAAAACCCGAAAGAAGGGTCAAACTAGACCAAACTCGACATTCCGGAGCTAACCGCGCTGACGGAATTCTCATCCGAGCGCGTTTACTCAGAATGTTGACTAAAGTCAAACTTAGCCTTTAAACTTAAAGTTAAAACGCCTAATCCCACCAACTCACACTGAAAACTTTGGGAGTCATGTCGACAATGCTACTAGACTAAAATGACCCTTCCGGAACTGATGGAATCGTCAGAATTGGATTCTGATGTCATCTTCTTGAACTTTTGATCGAAAATGATCTTTCAAGGTTCATAAGCTTCAAAAATACTAAAGCTCACACAATAACAAAACGAATGACCAGGTGACCGATCTGTCAGTCCCAGCAAGTCATAAATGACTTGGAATCGCTATAGGAACGCTCTAAACAATGCACAGAAGATAAAACACTAAAAATGACAAGAAGGGTCATTACAATATCCACTACTAAAAAGAACTTTCGTCCGCGAAAGTAAGGGTCAAGAAGTACCTGAAGGCTCAAACAAGCCGGGAAACTGCTCTCGCATCTCCTGCTCGGTCTCCCAGGTAGCCTCCTCGACTGAACGATGCCTCCAACGGACCTTAACAATAGAAATGGCTCTCGAGCGCAATTTCCTCACATCTCTGGCTAGGATGGCAACTGGCTCTTCTACAAATGTCAAATGATATAATATACTAAGGTCCTATTACCTCCCCTAACTTATTTTATTACTCCCTCCGTTTAAAAAAGAATGTCTCTATTTCCTTTTTAGTCTGTTTAAAAAAGAATGACCCATTTCGTTTTTTAGCAACACTTTAACTTTAATTTTCCACATGGCATGTTTAAGACCACAAGATTAAAGGACATTTTGGTACATTTGACATAATTTTAATTTAGAACCACAAGATTAAAAAGTCTTCTTTCTTTTCTTAAATTTCGTTTCAAGTCAAACTGGGTCATCCTTTTTTAAACGGAGGGAGTAATAATTTTCTACTCCTTTTTTACCTACGTGGCACTATCTTGTGGGTCCAACGCCGGTTGACTTTTTTTTCAAGCTAGTGCCACATAGGCCAAAAAGGGATAGAAAATTACTTATAAAATAAGTTAAGTGGCCTAATATGATCTTATTATAGTATAAGTGTGTCTCTGGATTTCAGGCATAGGTTGAGGGGATACTTGTACATTTTCCCCCCAAAAAATAAACATACATTACAAATTGTCGTAGTATATTGTACTTCCTCCAATTTGAATTCCGTGGGGATATTTTTTTTCTTCAAAAAAGTAAAAACAAAAATCAATAAAAAAAAGTTTGTCTTCTTATGATCCATTATTATTTTCGTATTTAACAAACAAAAAAAATTGAGAAATTCAGCAACACTAGTTATTCATACCTTGTTCATGATAAATACAATTTAAAACGAAAATATATACGATTTACAATTATGTAAAAAGATTCATATCAAATTATAATCAATTACAAACACATTAAGGATGAAGCAATTAACTAATACATGTTGTAATTTACATTCCACCAATTTTATTGAAATTTCTTCTCAGAACTTGCTTGTCAATGAACTTTTTATCCCGTTTTGTCCAGATAAATTTTTACCAAACAGAAAAAATAGATTTTGTTTTCAGCTGAGGTGTGAATATCGATAATGAGAAAATTCTGTTTTGTAACGGATTAGACTTTTAAGCGTTTGTTCCTTTTAAAAATAATTCTCTCCCCTAAATTTCTCCAATCTGTTATATAAAAATTATATTTTTCAAATTAATACAAATAATAAAAACATAAATAAGATACATAACAAATTAAAAAATTAACATTTTTACTAAATGTTGAAAGTGTTGCTAATGAATCCTCTTAAATCTTAAAATATTGACATTTTGAAAAATATTCCATTAGAATATTTGTTCACTTTTTTCACTCTTTTAAATTTATATGTTCATTTGATTCCCAAAAATATCAAATAGTAATATTTCTTGGAAGCAAAAGGATAAATTATAAAATCAAAAAGATGATTGATTAAAGGATAAATGATAAGAAGTTATAATTATCATCTTTTTTTACATTATTAATGTTTGTTAGTACGTAATCTTGTATGTAAGATAATATAATGTTTAGTTTTAGTATATTATCTTGACCAATGAGTGATTTCTAAAGATAATAGATTGAGCACCGTTATGGGGTAGAATTCGGACACCTCATATTCCCCATATACTACGTAACCAACGTGTTAGAGAATAATACCGACATTCGAACAACTCTTCACTGCCTTTGAGAAGGCCTATTATATAGATCCACGAGTGTGTTCTCTACCTCAACAAGGTATAGGACAATTCTGGCAATGTCAACGAGACTCATCATCACGTAACTCATAAAAAATTATCGATAAAAGAATCTCCCAGATAGAGTAAAGAGTATTTCATGATCATATTTATATATGTACAGTTCATTGAGTTATCATATTATTTGTAAAGCTTTTAAATGATTTTATCTCTACTTATGCTTTACATTCAATTGAGTATCTTGCTTCATCTTCTTCAGTCAAGTTATTTATTTTTCTCAACCTATACTATATACTCGTACATTCAATATACTAATGTCATTCAACATGCATCCCTTCATAATACAAATCAAAATGTCCAGGATCACCGTTAGGTATTCCATTGAAATCACTTTGCACTTTTTACTGATTGCATTTCAAAGGATCCACTTCTGTCTTTCAATTTAGTTGTTTTGAAGTGTCGTGGATCTTGTTTCAATATCCATGTTGAACTATAAGTACTTCATAGATAGTTAGTGTTGTGTTTCTTTCAATATTTCCTTTGAATTATATTGACAAACTATTATTGTTTTCAAAGTATTTTTTTAGACAATTTTGAATATACTATTTTGATATAGTTTGAGTTTTGCAAGTTCCAAGACTTAAATTTAAATTATGTCTTAAAGCTTAAATCTGTTTTAGTTAATCTTCCGTTGAGTAGTCAGCCAGGTCAAAAGTTTGCAAGGTGAACAACAATGATTATCAAGTGTCAGCCTCAGGGTAAGCTCGAAGCGTGACATAAAAACATGAGTACATTTATTGTAAACTAATTATTTTAATGAATAACCCTGAACCTATCCCTTTTTCACTTCCTCATTCATGAATATATTTACAATCAAGCAACGTTTAGGATCCAAGATGAAGTATGAGCGCAAAGAGCTGCATTTTAAAAATTTACAGTTCACAGGGTTGGGGAGAATTCATTTTTAGCAGTTCATGAGGGCTGAAGGTCATCTACATGATTGTGTAACCAGGGCCGCCTCCACCTTCCGGAACTGTCCATTCGATATTCTGTTTCGGATCTTTAATACTGCAGGCCTGAAAGAAACACAAGTTTTTACTGTTATCTGGATGTCAATATGAAACATCATCAAGTTGCATATGAACATAAATTAAGCAAGTGAACGATAGACTCGTTGAATTGCCAAAGGATTATCAGCAAGACCCATGGCAGCTTGCCGGATGAACAATATCTTTTATGGATTATTGCAGCTTAGACAAGTCTACACAGGTATCTGACCCAATTTTCATAGCTGGCTTTAGGTTGTAACAGCTTTAACTCAAGATTTTGAACCAGGGACCACAAGACAGAATTACCTTGCAGTGCAAGCAGTTCTGAGCATTGATCTGCAACTTTAGGTCACCAGTCTCATCCGGGATGTACCTATCATTTTGAAGAGGAAAATTGAACAAATATGTAGCACATGAGAAGGAAATGAAAAATTATTTTCCAGATGAGAATATTACTCATAAACTCGTGCAGGACAATATCGTGCCTCAGGTCCAGCATATTTGGGCAAGTTGACATTTTCTGGAACAGTGGGATCTTTCAGATGAAGATGAGATGGTTGGTCATGATCATGATTTGTGTTGCTCCTACAGGAAGGGGGAAATTAGAAAGGAAAATCAGCAGTTCTGTTATAAAAGAAGATCTGACCACTCGAGGTGGGGTTAAAAAGGAAAGATCTTTTAGTCCTTCCTCAACACAAAGGGTCTTACTTCACATATTTAAGTACTTTATATGGCACAGTGATGTGATATGTTCAACCGTGATGGCAACCTCTATTAAAAAGAAAACTTAACCAGGATTCACAGACCATAGTCTAGAGTTCTTACATGATGAAAAAAACATAAATAAGAATTCAGTTGGATAAATAATTCCTGGTTATCTCGCAAGAAATTCATTGTTAATTTGAGAGATCACAATTACCGCTTTGACATTCCATTCAAAAAAGAATTTATGTGAAACTGTGCATCAGATAAGCACATTTAAATCGTATTGCATCGCCTTCGACCAAACTATTCAATTTTACTTGCCATATAAAATTTGTTTTCTTATAGGGGAAATATAGCCATAATATAACTTGAGGTAGAACAAACAAATTAATCACTTACAGACCAATTAAAGAATCAGAAGATGTTTGTGACTAGACCGTCTACCTGTACAGAGAGGTCGGTACATCAAAAGATACAACACCATCTGGCTTTGGGTACTCAATCGGCGAGAACAATTGTGCTTCCTGCAAATAAAGGACCAAATTCATGTAATTACCATAGTTGATCTGTGAGCTATACTCAGCAATTTAATAACATAGCTAACTTCTCTAAAAAGAGCACTCTTAACCTCAGCTGTATATTGTGAAACAAATAAACACAGAAAAGTTGAGTCGGCTTGGTATGCAAGATCCTACGGTTTATGGTTCATTTGATAAATGAGAAACATAGTCTCTTTTAATTTTAAAGAGAATAAACATCAGTATTTTTTTGTTTCTCCAAAGATGTCAATCAATAAATCAACGTACTTTGATTTGTGACCAAAAGAAACCAGACCTGGGGATAACAAAATGTGGTATAATGATTACTCTCCTAATTTTAACCCTTCGGGGTGGCCCAGTGGTTTAGGCTTGGGATTTCCATGTTGGAGGTCTCAAGTCGAAACCCCTTGCCAGCGAAAGCAAGGGATTTGCCTCTGGGTCGAGCTCGTCGCATCAGGTTTGCCTTGTGCGGGTTACCTCTCCTATGTGGTTTGCGAGCTATTGCATAGGAGCGGGGGTTTTACCCTGTGCGCACCCAAAGGGTAGCGGCTACGGGTTTCCCTTGTCATTCAAAAAAAAAGAAAATGATTACTCTCCTAATTTTCCTTTTTTCATCTAAATAACTAAAAAATTCCTGTGTTGTAACAGGAAAGTGAGTTAATATGCCAATTCCCCTTAGCTAATGAGTCCTCTCTGTAGTACTGACCAATCTGCTTCGGTTTCTATCATCACCATGAACATTCATAGGCCAGTGCCATTCAATTTCATATATCATAGAGATCAACGACATGTCAATGAGAGAGCACTTCTTCCACAATAAGAAAATAAAAGTGAGCAACACCTCTAAGCTACATTGGTGATCCAGTGACTTCAAAAGAAATGAATCACTATAGCGTTTCCCAAAAGAAAAGGAAAATAATATCTGAATTTCATATTGCTGATGAGCAATATTAAAAGTCCTTCAGGGTAATGCCTGAAGCCATGCATAATCTGCTGGAAAGCTAAAATAAGTACAAAGGGAGCATGCCAGCATGGTCTGAATTACAGCATCCAATCTGGAGACATTCTGAAAGAATGCAGCAGGAGGGCTCTTTAAGGGGAAAATAAAATTGAGATTGAACTGAATGTTATCATGCTTTTGTTAAATTTCAAACTCACATGACATACCAACTTGTATAGATAAGTTTTTTTAATGTTTGTGAAGGATAACCATTTTTAGATGTCCTTCCTAGTCCACAACCAGAGCAAACATTGTTAATTATGGTATATTTAGATGCTCTAGATATGAGAATATTCCCCAATCCCTTTAATTAAGTAGTTAGGATATTTTATTAGTTTCTTTCCTTATTTACATTATCTGTAACAACTATTTAAGTCCATCAACTTGAGGGAATAATAAACAATTTAATTCCCCATATCTCTTCTTTTTCTTCTTCTAATTTCTCATGGTATCAGAGCCACAAGGCTTTTATTTTCAGCCCCCTCTCTCTGGATGTTATCTGCAGTAAAAAAAAATGAAAAAAAAAAAAGAAAAAAGATCGCAGGGATGATCAATAGCTGTTAAATCAATCATATCAGATTCAATTCATTTTCACCTCTCTCATTCTTCTCTCATTCTCCAAAGTCTGTCTAATTTCTTTCTTTTTTACATTTGGTTGTCTACTTTGTTTCTCCATATCTGTTGAAGACACTTACTTTCTTACTTCATCAGCACTACTTTTTGTGACAAATAAAAATGCCTCATAACCACACTGATAATCATATTACTCCAAATCAGATTGTTAAGTCAATTGTTTCTTCTATACCATCACTGGTAATCACTAGGGTAAAGTTAGATGGTAGTGGTAACTACACCTCATGGGCAGCCTCTGTAGAATTGTGGTTTATAGGTCAAGGATTTGAAAATCACTTGCTCAAAAACAGTATTAATATTGGAGCAACTGATAGACCTGCTTAGGTTAAAATTGATGTACAATTGTGTATTCTTCTGTGGAATTCACTTGATCCTAAGTTGTTAAATTTGTTTCTGTCTTGTAAAACTTGTTGCAAAGTGTGGAACAAAGCCAAAACTTTGTATACAAATGATATACAACTCATTTTCGACAAAAATGGAGTTGCTGAGCGGAAGAACAGACATCTAATTGAATAGCTCAAACATTGTTCATTCACAATCATGTCCCTCTATGTTTTTGGGGTGATGTTGCTGCTTGCTAATTAATCAATCACATGCCTTCATCTGTATTGCAGTATCAAAGTACTTTACCGGAACCAAAATTTGTTTTCTCTTCCTCCACGTGTGTTTGGTTCCAATTGTTATGTTCATAACCTTAACCCCAGAAAAGGTAAACTTCAACACAAGGCTTTTATAAAAAGGTTGTAAATGCTTTGATCCCTCTACAATAAGTACTTGATCACTGTAGATGTTACTTTTTTGGTGACTTCTCCATATTCTTCTCCTAATACGAAAAATCAGAAGACCATAGCAGTCCTTCCCATTCCAACCCCAGCTCCACCTCCAACTCTTAAGGTCTATTGCCGACGACCTCAACCTCCTGCTGGACTTGCTAATCCAGTTGGTATTTCTAACTCTGATACAGGTTCACATAGCAATCTTGGTGACTCATTACCTGCTCCAACAATGTCTCCTACTACAGTCGAGCACTTACCAATGATCTTCCCATTGATCTTCGTGAAGGTACTAGAACCACTGCCAATCGAACTCTTGCTTATTCTTATTCAAGTTATCGTAGTTGTCACCTTCATATCATGCCCTTACTATCATATTATCAGTCAAAGTTTCTAAGATTGTGGCAGAAGCACTAGTTTGTTATGAAGTGAAGATCAGTGAAGCGAGGTGGGGATTCGATATCGGAACAAGGCGACAGCAGTAACTGTAGTAACTGAAATTTGGAAGAAGTAACTACCGTTAGAAAGGAACGGCTAGGATTTAATGGGAAGTAATGGTGAGGATGATGCCACGTAGATTGAAGGTGGTTATATAATAGTGGTTAGAGGAGAGAGAAGCATAACTAACTGTTGAGAAAAGTCACGTTTCTTTCCTCTCTTCTTCTCACGTTCCCTTCCTTTCTGCTTCTCTGTTTCTCTTCTATCTTCTTTCTCTGTACTTCCTTTTGTTCTCATCCTTCTTCTTCATTTTGCATTTACAGCTTTTCTATGGAGGTTATGAAGTTCTTAGTTGATAGTTCATTACGTGTAATTGAGACTTCCGATTATCAATAAAGTTGGTCTGGTTTCTGTGAATTTCAATTCAAATTATAAATTGAATTTGTGATCTTATTAAGGTCATAACAGTTGGTATCAGAGCCTTCGAACCTGTGTGATGGCTGAGGGTACACGTTGGAAGATTACAGAGGATAAGCTAACAAGGCACGATGAAATGCTAGCTGATCTGCTGAATTCACAAGAGGAAGTACGTCATGCTCAAACTGGAATTCAAGGAACATTGGACTTAATTTTGGAGAGATTGGGAGTGTTGGAGAGAGCTCAGGTGGTTCCGAATGTGGGAGCAGGTTTACTACCTATTCCGAATGTGGATAATCGCACAGAGCTCTGCCGAATGCAGTGACGTTACCTAGGTGGGAGTTACCTTGTTTCGCAGGTCAGGAACCGAAGGTGTGGATCCGAAAGTGTGATAAATTTTTTACACAGTACAGAGTGGGCAATGAACAGAGGGTAGAAATGGCTGCGTTGTATTTGACCGATGCAGCGGAAGTGTGGTATCAGTCAATGGTGTTAAGTGGAGGAATACCGAATTGGATTGAGTTTAAAGAGGATTTGATAAGTAGGTTTGGGGAAATTGTAGTGAGTGATGTGGTGGAAGAATTTAATAAATTGCAACAGATCGGAACTGTGGAAGAGTTTTTAGGACGATTTGAGGATCTAAAAGCTCAAATGCTTATACGAAATCCGGCGTTGAATGAAGCTCACTTCCTATTTAGTTTCGTTGGAGCACTAAAAGAGGAGATCAGATTAGAGGTGAAAATGTTCAAACCGAGGACATTGAAGGAAGCTGTAGAGAAAGCGAGAATGAAGGAAATGGCAATTGAAGCTGGCCGAAGGAGAAACAGAGTAGCAAACCGAGTGTTGCCGGCAGCTGTGCAAGGAGTAGGAAAAACATCTACTGCTATGGTTAATAGGAATGGACCTTATCGGCTTACTCCTGAGATTTACGAGTTTAGGAAGTCGAATCACTTGTGTTTCCGATGTGGAGAGAAATATGGTCCGGGACATATTCGCAAAGTAAGGCAGTTGAATTATTTGACTGGTTTCGTTGAGGGTGATA